>NW_010247701.1:18177-31280 GCF_000690775.1 Eurypyga helias
ACACGCTGTGATGAGGAAAGAAATAAAGTTTTCAAAGACAGGGCTTCTCATGAAGAAATCACAGCACCAGATGCATATTCAGTTTTAAGCTCAGTTAGGTGTTTGTTCGTTGATTACAGCTACGTTAATAGGGCTAACATGGCACTCCCAATTAAACCATTTAAGTCTTCCTCAGTTAAAACCAGTACCTTCAACATCACCCCAGAAGCAGTCTGCTCAGCAAGCTGCAGAGTAGTTGGGTAGGCCACATTCAGCATTGGTTCAGTTCATGAACACAGCAGGAAGAAAAATAACCTAATCTTGGGGAAGAAAGAAACAGAGTTGACAGCATCTGCATAAATCTCAAAAATATCAGCCTGTGTTAGCCTTGTTTAAATTTTGCCCGCCTCAGAAACTACACCCCTACTTCTCAGTCTCACAAAGAAACAATACATTTTGAAAACTAGCTTCACCTTAAAGATAAGGGAAGACTTCATCTTGCATACTTTGTGGGCATTGATCCTGCATGCAAAAGGCACTGGTGCATTTCAAATGTTGAAAGTAAGTAATAGTGTAGCACTGAATAAATAAGAAGATACTACAATTCAGTGCACTCCAGAGTTACAAGCCACCTCAGAACAACGACTAACCATATAGAGCTCTACACATGCATTGCACTGATCAACCAGATCAAGTTTATCCATAGGTTTTCCTATATTTACAACAGGCTTGTATTTTGAGAGCATTACAGTATACCACAGAATTACATTACCCACATTTCCATCCTTCACAATCAACGTATAACTACATGCTATAGATGATAATACTATGCAGACCACACGTTTACTGACAAGTTTTCAGTTGTGGGTTTATTAACTCTGCAATTATCACTTATAATAACATTGCACCCCTCTCTCAGTTCTTACAAGTTGGTACTCTAGCAGGATGACTGGACTTCTTTTCCAGACAATGTTTTTTCCTTATTTCAATGAGGGTTTGGGTAACTAGCATAGTGACTCAGATACTATCCATGAAGTGCCTGTCTTTACCATAAGACATTAAAACCCTCTCTTGAATAAATCCCATGATCCCTTCAGACTAAAGCGTTTATACCAATACCCTACCATTTTCCAGCTCTGGTAATTGTGACTGGACATGAAGCTCATGAAAGCCAAAGGCAAAACACTCATGAACTATTAGGAAACATTCTACACAGAGAAGTACCCACCAGGTGATCAGGATACAGATTCACAGAGTACCAACCCGCTTGCAGCGCACATCATGTAGCTTTGCCAACACTGAAAGTGAAGTAAACTGCAAATAATCAGGACAGTGCAATTTAGTTGTCAATCTGTGAACTACTACTCAAGGCTACCTTGCAATAACAGTCTTCAGTAGGTATACTCACAAGAATCAGGAACTTAAAAAACAGAAAATTTTTTTTAAGTCAATGTGAGATCTGGTACTGACTGCTTTGAAGAGAGATGATCTGTTCCATTAGCTCATTCTAAATAAATGCAAATGAAGTCTGTTCACTCCATCCTGAATTGCCACACGTATACCATGTTTCTAGTTGAGAGAAGTCCTAGAATGTTAACTGGCTTTGAGCTATGATTCAAGCTGGTAACGCACAACATCCTGGGTTGAAATTTCAATATGCTAGCTAACTGAGAGATTTTGAAGTACCAAAGCCCAGTAACAGGTACAGTGCAAATCCTTCAATAAGACACACAGTACTTCCAATGAAACTATCTAAAGCCATAAATGCACCAAATTCTACCTTGCCTGAAACAGAGTTAAACAGCACCTACATCTGTTCACACAAGACTCAGCAATTCCACATAGCTATCTCAGCGACTGGCAGCACTGCAAGTAACATGAGTGATAGTAAAAGAAGTTATCTGCTAAGTAACATGACTTAATGTCAACTGAGCTTCCACCAACCTTTACGTAATTTATAAACTTTTTCTATGCTCTTTCCCCCTATGGCACCGCATTTGGCCAACACCCGGTATTTCCCATTTATGAGTAGCCTAGTTATAAACAGTTATTTTCCCAAGATTACTGTTACTAGGAACAGCAGGTTCCTAAAATCTTCACAGTCCTGAATTTTTTCCACAGAAAATACAGAGAATCTATAAAATTACAATAACTAATTAAGCCTGCACATTGCAAAAACATTCCCATGATACTACGATCACAATATACTTTAATGTATATTATAGAATAGAACCCAAGATAAATGGATTGAAGATCCTCCTTTGCAAGCCAATGAAATGCCAGACCATTTTTGGCTGTTCTTCTTTTATAATGTATGACAAAAGGCGTAGTGTCATGCCTTTCATGCAATATTGTCATTATAAACGGAAATCATAAGACTTCCTAAAGGACAGGAGGTGCTTGATTTAGGAGAAAAATGCCGGGATGCCTCTACAAATGCAATCCTACACTGCTTTTCCAGGGAAAACATCCACAGGAGTTGGCATGGCCATCTTCAGTTCCCAGAACTGGAGAGGTATCAGAGGCTTGGTTGTTAGCAAGTCTCATTATTATTACTGTAATATATTTATAAGACACAGGTTGACAATACTGGGTTTGGTTTAAGCAATGCTTATGGGAACATATTAAAATCACAGAATAAGATAATATGTTTCTCAAAGGAAACACAGTGGATTGTATAACAGTGTTGAGAAAGAGGCTTTATAACCTACAGAACAGATAAGAAAGCTAAAGAAGGAAGATAAAACAAGACTACAAAACTCCAACAAGAAACCAGTATTTCCTAAAATGTTCTAACTTTCTCCTAAGACTAAAAGGAGGTACAATTCTTGGTTTCCCTTCTAGCAGTGTACTAACTTTCACACACACCTTTTGGAATTGATCTAGGTCTTATTTTTACTCAAGAACCGTAACCGCCCAAAAAGCCTTCTTGGTAACAAAAATGCCTGTCCAGAAAAACCTTCATACACATATATTAAAAATATGTATATAAAATATGCATTTTTATGTATGTATGTACTATGTGTGTACACTGTGTATGTATATACCATAATATGTTGTATACATACACACACACACACACACCCTCCCCACACAGAAAAACTGCAACAGAATTTCTTTCTTTTCTTCCATGTTCATCTGCTAAATTGGTGTTGCTTAGTTATAAACATCACCACATGAGCAAAAACAATCCTGAAAGCCAGTTACATTTAGAACTGCAGTCTGAAGGTGAATGGTTATATCAAGTCACATCCTGGAGGCTTAAACCGATACAGGTGAGGACAACAGCTCTCTCAACTTCACCACTCTGTGAAGTTTCTCTCTTACAACTGTCCAGTCTACTTTGGTTGGATTCTTCGTGGGTCTGGCAACAACTGCATGAGAAGAGTGATTTTTTTATGACCCTCAGTGTTTGACAGCGGGAAGACAGTAACTGCCTGAGTGTTCTGCAAGTTTGCCTAAGATGCTCACAAACCCTCTGTGCAGCCCTGTGACTTCCAAATGCTTCATGGAACTCACACATGCTGCAAAACTCATCCCACCGTACTGCCCACACCTGTGAACCATTTAGTAAGAAAAGGGCTATGAAATTCCACGCACAGGTAATATGGTAGACAGGAAAGGTGTGCAGAGTAAGAAAGATGCATATCTCTTGCCCTGCTGTTATGGTGAGTAGAGATATGAGCCGGTTCAAGTTCTTTCTACATTATACTATCAGCCTCACCCACCTCTTTCTCTGCCATTGCCACCACCACGACGACGACTTTTTTCCTCTTATTTTTAATCAAAAGACTACTATCAGAGTATTCATGAAAGTTACCAACTAACAGGAGATGGCAAAGAGCTTCTTGCCACTCTCTAACCCCCAAGCCAAACCATCAAGAACCAAGTAGATCACTCCCACCCTTGTTGCCCTCACACTGCCAACAACATTCCAAAAAGCAACAAAGAAGGATGCATATGTGCATCCTCTGTGAGTGTCCACTTAGCAACTGAAGAATTTCATGCTTATGGAATTATCATTCGATATCATAAATCATTTAAATATACCAGCTGATAAATGAGATTCACCGCTGATATGCACGTAGCACAGGTTACACGTGGATAAGAGGAAACAGAGAAGATTGTAACTTAAATTCCAAAGGCAAAAGTTAAAAAAGAAACAGTTTAAGTAGAGGAGTAGAAGCCTTTAAATCACACATCACTTGCTGGCTATTGCTTCCTGTCCCTACTTAACTTTCTTGCTGTCTTACCTTGTGAATTATATCAGCTTAGACTTCAATTCCCATAGAAGCCTTCAGTTACATAACTTCACACATTACTTTTTAATATTTGCACCAAAGCGTGGAGAAAATCCTAATACCAGTTTGTGTACTGAGGAACATAAATTCCTCAGCCTCTTCACACTGCTTGTATAATCACTTAGCAAACTGGCTTGTAGTGCCATCTCTTTTCATTAAGCATATTGTATGGGACATCAGAAACAAGGTACCTTCAAAAGCCGCCTCAAAATACAGCTGCTAACTAAAATATGGTCATGACCTAGCACAAAAGAAAGCTTTAAGTTTTCACTATTACTTAATATTTACTAATTCTTAACATCTTCAACAGAACAGCAAAACATTTTCCACGATGCTCTCTAGGATTCTGTACATAATCTCATTCTGGAAAGTTAAGTATTGTCAGTAGGCTATTAGAAAGATGTAATTGTCATCAGATCAGTATAAAATCACTGCCCAACTGTCCCGTAGACTATAAATTACTGTACGTAATAATAACTGTTCAAACATACAGATGGGGTACATACCCATTTGGTTAGTACTAGAACTACACCAGTAACTTCACAGTGAGGTGAATAACTAAACCTCACTTTAATATAAACCTTTCTTTAACAAAACTGGCACACTGCCACAACACCACCAGTGGAGTTAGACTAGTAAGACTCTATCAAAACAACTACAAAAGTATTTACTTAGCAAGAAAACTTGGCATGTATTAACAATAAAGGGGGAAAAAGTGTTTTCAGGGAAATATTTCCCTTAGTTCAAAAATGGCACTAATCAGGACTTCCAAATTAATTTACCTTAAATTCATTATACTTCAATTTCAAAGTAGTTTTATTGCAAAAATCTCCAGGCTGCTTGCAGTAAAGAGAAGTGGTTCATCATGCTGAGCACATCTTTCTAAATGTCAAATGCTACATTTCAACAGGAAAATTTATTTGATTCCTAACTGGCCCTTTCATCTTTGATTTGGAAACCATGTAGTAAGTTTTAGATTCATCAAAGCTAATATCAGTCTAGTAATGAAAGGATGTTTTAAACTAAGTAGGCACTACTACATTTGTTCCAGCTCATGTCTGAAGATTTTGTTCCACTTAAATATTTGTCTAATTCAAATCACAAAATATAACACCTCCTCTTTTAATTTGAAGAAAATGGAATTCAGTACCAGTGTTACGAATGTTTCCATTGTTTGAACAAGAAAATTAAAAAGGTTATTTTTGCTGAATTTTCTCTCAAACACGATTTTCTTCGGAGGCACTTGTTCCTGCAATCAACTACTATATTGCTGGTCACCTTGGCTTCGATCTTCCGAACTAAAGAAAAAGGTGCAGCCATGCTTCACTTTTTTCATATCAGAAATGTAAAGAAAAACTGAAAAGCCCAGAATTCCAATTAATAAATGATGACCACTCACAGCTTTTGAAGAGGGCAATCCAAACTGTGCATCTGAAACAAGGAAGTTGTAAGAATTTTCCTGTAGTCAACTAGATCTATCATCTTTAAAATCTCTTAGCGTGCCACCTGCAAAGTGCAAAGGAGGTGACTACACTTTATTCAATGGTTTCACATAGCTTTAACTCCACTGATTTCAACGGCTTTACTCCTGCTTTCAACCTTGCTATGAATAGGACCAATATTAGAGCCTTATGCTTACATAGAACTAAGGGGAGTTATTAAATTACAATTTCACTCTAGATCTACAGGTCTAATTTTGTTTAGCCCAGAATATACATACGAAAGTCACATGAAGTTATGTATCATATTATCATAATACTGGTGATAATAATGTAATTAAGACGAATTCTAGAAGGTCATAGTAACTTCAGCAGCAACATGTATGTGAATATTGCACTGGACTAAATGGAAGTTGTGCCTCAGCAGAACGGGAAAGCAGTGTCATAGCTAATAATTTCGGCTCTTTGGGTGGCAAATGTAGAAGAAACTACTTAGATGCACCTAGATATTCTCAGCCAAATTTATGTCTTAGACAAGACTATGTCAATGCTTCTACAACAGTGAGCCTGAATTTGAAGCTTTGCTAACAGGAATATTTTAAAATACACTGTAATTAATATTTGCAGATTTTTTTTCAAGTAATTTTGAAGATTTGCAGGTTTTGATCAGTAACTAAGAAAACAGAAAGAATAGCCATAAAGTGTATTATTGAGGACTATTTCAGTACACTTTATTCTGACAGCTTAAAAAAGGAAAAGCAATACATTTCTTAGTCATAGAAAACATTTTTCCCTTGTAAATGGCAGTTAAATGAGACTAACATGATTGACAAGTACCTCACAAGCAAGCCTTGGCAACACTTAATGCAAGTCCATCTCTTCAACATTTTAAGCAAAATTCCTGCACAACTGTTTGTCTTTGCAGTAACTCCTACAAAGCTCATTAGTGCCAGCCTTGGTTTATCCCCCATGTTGCGCATTTATCCCTGGGATGCATTATCAACATGTGGCACATGTCCTTGACATGCACAGAAGAGTTGCACCCCAGGATAGCAGCACGCATGACAATAGTGTTGACTCTTACTCCTTTATGGTTGCTGGGATGTAACCGAGAAATCTAATAACTGTGACAGTAGGCCTTTAGGTTTTTCCTTGCCTTTCCAGACAGTGAAGCTGCACAGACACTAATGAAAGGTTAAATGAATAGGAATAGCTGACAAGAGGTACAATAAAGAAGGGACTTGGTAATCCACAGACACTGAGCAGAGATCCTTGGCTCAAGCAGAGAAAGGACAGCACATCGTCGAGTCACAATATTTAAAACAGCTTGCTATACACAGAGGCTTTTGTGTCTGGGTACATGTCTGGCTTTGGAAGAAAAAAAGATACTGAAAAGAAATTTCAGCATGGGGCACTTTGGCAAACGTCAGGTCACAAAAAGGGAAAAATGTTTTTTGTTTGCTGTTACATCTTTGTATTCAACATTAAGAAGCACTGACTAAAAGCACAAAACACAAGTTTGAAAATAATACGTATTTGACAAATACGATAAAGTTGCAACACTAATTCAGTGTGATTCCAGCTCACAGCATGATGGGTGTTGCACATACACTCAGCTTCATTTACAGCTGATAACAGTTCATACTAAATGCTTTGCATATAGTCCAAAATTTTCCCTGTAGCTGAAGGTTTCTAACGGGCCTAGCTTCTGAAGTTTTATGTGCAGCAGAACTGTAGACGTAATCAATTGTAATACGCTGCAAAATCATAGCTAAACTTCCAGACAGTGCACCAGACCATGGTGACTTACAAACTTTTTAGTGGTTAGCTTATGGCGTTTTGATTACTTTTGGCTTGTGACTTACAAATATTTTAAAAATCATTTCAATCCCCATCACAATTCTAAAACTTCTCTAGCTTTTTATAATTTTCTGCAAAAATCTGATTTAGGAGTAGAACATTTTAACACAAAAAAAATAAAAAGAAGCAGAAAGAACTCTCTAAAGTAACAAATCAGAAACAAATCTGATTAAGTTATCTGAATTTGTATTCTTTTTACATAAAGTATTTCAGGGGAGAAGCACTAAAATAGATGTTGCAGATGAGAAGAATTGTCTCTCAAAAACCCTGATTTACCTGGAATAAGAAAAAAAGTATTTGCATATGTATCTGGAGTATAAAATATACATATTTATAACATGTAGTGAGAGTACTACGGAAAGATTCTAAAATGAGAGAACCTCTTTGAACAACCACATCAAATCACAGCAGAACTCCTGAGTGTACTAAGATTCTAATAATCAACAAATAAAGGCTTTTACTAGCATGGCACATAATGAGAACTACTGTGCAAGAGATAAAGGAGACAAATCTGGTAGTTTATCTCGCTGGATTATATCATTTACTTAAATGGTAAATAAGTTTGTCCAAAGTAATGCTTGTAAAAGCTGCCATATAACTATTAAGCAGCAATTATGATCAATGCGTTTTAAGAACAAATATGTCAGAATTTAGGTAGGATGAAAATGACATAGAATACAATGTTTAAACAGATGCTTTTTATTAAGCCATGTTAAATGCTATTCTTCTAAATTAAGTACAAATTCCTGGCTAGATTAGGAAGTGATACACAGTTCCAAAATGACAGATATACTCTATTTGTTTTGTATTTTATGGGGAACTTTTTGTATTTCCAGACATACATGCATATTTTTTTTCCTAACACATACTAATAGTTGACACTAAATCAAATTAAAGCATTAAATGAAAAGCCCCATGCAAACCTTCAGACTGGAAGTCAGGACTCTTTCATTAAACAATGCTCAGCAAAGAAAAGACTTCGCATTCTGGTGGCAGTGTTCAATGTGCAAAAGGAAAGCGACACTGAATGAAGCTCCCATTTTTGAGGGGAAAAAAATACAAATTTTGGTTTTGTATAAAATCCAACGTTTTACTTGGACTTGTTTTAATGTAATTACTTTGCTGTTGGTCATTTCTGTTTTGCCTGAAATTGAGAAGATCTGGAGTCAGACGAAAATCCCACTGACACACAGGTATATGTAACATAGACTAACACCACCTCAAAGTCTAAGCTCTAGATTTTGGCTCTGAAAACAGTTTAATATTCAGCCCACCCTTGTTCAGAATAATTTTCCCCTTTTTCTTACCTATGGCATATGTAATAAAATCATGAAGCTCCCTCTAGCTCTGCAGAGAAGCTTTACTAACCAATGATCCTTTACAATTTCTTCCCATTTTCAAAAGCAGTACTGAGAGAACAAGAGCAGTATTTCCCTTACATAAAGTATTCTTGTTTTAATTCAGCAGTGTTTTCAATTCTACAACATGAAAGAACACGGATAATATGTGAGAACATCTGCTATGAAATACAGAAAGTTAAATACTGCTTATTATTGTGCAACATACTAAAGACCCTCTTAATCATTTCCAACTTACACTTTATTTACCAAATTCCAGTTTGAAATCTTACATTGTTTGACAACCGAGCCATGTATGTATCAAAACACACACACACACACAAACACACCTCCATTCCACTTTCCAATTACTAAGTGCAGAATAATGTAAAAAATAATGACAGATAATACCATAGCCCCATTTTAGAATCCAGATTTCAAGTACAGAGTGTCTTAGTTCAAAACCAATTAGTTTGTATACGCTGGTTTTCCAGAAAACCAGTAATGCCAGTGGTAATTACTGTATTTTCACCTACCATAATATTTACACATACCATTTGTAATGGCTTTTATTGTTTAATCTCCACTGCATTTCAGTATTGGATACTATGGAATTACAGTTATTTAGCAGGCTATAAATAATGTAGTTGGCATGTGCAATTGATATTTAAAATGTCTTACGACAACTGTAAAAGCCTCATTACAGACTAGCAAATCATTTCTAACAAGCAAGTTCAACTGACAAATACCAAAGCAAACCTGCAGTCCATGCTGCAAGCATGTTTGTTTTATTTAAATGATACACGTTTAATGCAGTGTGCAATGGACCGTCCACAGAGACTATAAATAAGAAAGAAAGCAAACTTCCAAATTAATATGGCTATTGTGAAGTTTTCTAAAATAAAACAAAAAAAAAGAAAAGAAAAAAAAGAAAACTGAGTAACAACAGAAAGAATAGCTTACTTTCCCCTCCCCCAATTTATGAGCTAGTGTCCAATTTCTTCTTTTCTGAACAGCTGTATTATCCAACTTAAGTTGCTCTGCTAATTTCAGTCCCACAAGGACTAACTTGGAAGGCAAAAAAGTACTAGAAAAGATCAATTTGCTGGGAAAGATCAAATGAGAAAACTGTGGGGACAGCACCGGGTCAGAGTGTGAAGAACTAAGCAGACCTGTTCTTCATTAACTTAAGCTCTCTTGGGACGTCACACACTACCTGTCCATGGGCTTATTGAACTGCCTAACCCTCGTCTCTGTACCATTCTTCTGGGCCCAAGTGAATCATATCCTGCTGCTGACAAGTTAGCAGGGGACTGCGGCTGCAACATGAAAGTACTCTTCTTTCTTGTCTAAATCAGGCAGATTTTTGAAAAGACGACACAGCACTGACTCGTGACATGGCAAGATGAAATGAGAGGTCTGGGCTGGTCTTCGAGCTGTGCAGATAAAAGTAATCAAATGACACTCCTGGAATGCAAATTGGCATTCTTGACTGCAGCAATTGCACAACCATGAAACATCTCTGACAGCAAGCAAGATTAGGACAAAATGTTATGTAAAGCACTGAACTCAAAAACTCACTAGAAAATTCAAACTGCAACACTTACATTTTAATATAGCAATAGTCATCTCTGCTTTTGTCTGCTCCTTTACTTTGTTTAATGTCATCGCATACCCGTCTTTCACAAACACCTCAATAATAAAAATGCAATGTGATTAAAGACGTAGACCTGCTCAGTTTTTTCCCCTAGAAAGTCAGAGTTGCATTTTTACAAAATAATGTACCAAGACGGGGAGGGTTATTTTCTGTTATGTGTGTAAGATGGGTGCTTAAGGAACAATTTCACAATCCCAAGTCTTAAAAGGAGTTTCAAAATTCACTCACAACAAATTAGTTTATAATTACGTTTAGAATTTCCTGCATCTGGATCAGGTAAAGATGGATCATTTGAAATATTTAGAGAGTAAATTTTAAAATTCATGTGCTCTAGGAATTTAAAGTAGAACATATATAGAGCTAGATGGTTCATTAACACCGGACAGCGTAAAATGAAACTACAGTGTATCAGACAGCTCATATGCCCTATTAAATTTCAGATTAAAAATTCCTGCAATTTTTAAGGGCAAGGAAAGTTCCACATACTTTTACAGGAACTTGGTATTCTTGTGCAGATCTGCTGATTAAGCTTATTAAATATTACTGTGTGAAATGAACTCAGTAATTAAACTGTGAACATTTGTACTCCCAAACTATGACCAAAAAAGTTACCTCATTTTAAAATTCATCTATGGAGACAGGTTATAATAGAGGGGAAATGGAAGATAATGTGAAATAAAACCCCACTTCCACCAAAAATATTTCAGTGATTGCTATGCACGGCTAACGTACAGGTTAAGAAAAGAAATATGTAATATCCTGCTTTGACTTCTTACTTCAAAATAGCTTCAAACCATCTTAACTGTCGGCCAGACACACACACAAAAAGACACGCGTTGCCACTTTAATCCTGGGTACACCGGATTATTACATGATGTCTTTTGTGCATCAATTTTACAACAGCTTGACTCTAGGGTAAATGGGAACCATCATAAATCGCATGCTGCTTTCAAAACCACTTTAATTTCTGTCAGCGTTACCGTAACCACAGTCCTGGGCACATGCTGCTTTTTCCCCCTCCTTTTTTTTTTTTATTTTTATTTTTTTTTTTTTTATTGTTGCCTACATTTGACAGTTGCATCTCCTACACTCCAATTGTGGCTTTGATCACTGAAACAAGACATGTCATGTTAGGGAGAGAAGGGAAAAATACAATCCCTCCATCTCAAGCTCTCCCTTCATTCACACAGACATTCGCTGTGTCTACAGTTTGAGCGCTGCATGTCCACACATACATGTGTGCACGTATATACTTGCACACATACATGTAAGTACGCGTGTGTGTGTGCCTGCATTTATGTATATTCAAGGCACACGAGACAGATATATAACACCCCTGGGGTGAGATGACAAAAGCGGACTGAAAGGCGAGGCAGTAGTCAAGCAGCGACTGAAAACACGCTATTCCATTGAATATCGGCTGATCATGGCTCATCACCAACTGAGGTCAGCCCACATGTTAACACGGACGGTTATCATCATGCATGTTAAGTTTAGTCGTGTCTCTAAACGTGCTTCTTCCTCGCAGCTGTTTAACCTATCCTCACATCACAACCCGCAGAATCGGACTGCAGGCAAATGAGGTCCTCAGTCGTCTCGATTTTTAGTTTTTAAATGAAGAGGTCGTGAAAGCCCGAACCCTGCTCTGCAAAAACCCCGCTGCGAAGGAGACGTGCGTTTGCACAGCACGTGAAAGAAGCTGCAAAAACTTGCCCAAAGTTGTTGGGGGGGGGGGGCCCCCCCCCTCGCTCTTACAGTGAGGGCATCAGCATAACTCCGCAAGTCCTGCTAACAACCGCTGATGGGAGAGGTGCAGACTGCAAGCACATGCACAACAAAAAGAACAAGAGTTACGGAGGGGAAGGTGGGTTTACACGCCTGTCTCCCTGCCTCAGGCGGTGTTTCACACGCACAGCTCCTTGCCCCGCTCCCAAAGGTTACCTTTAAACTCTGTGCAAACCTCGCTCGTTTCCGAGCAGAAGGTGGGGTCCAAAAAGGATCGGACCACCGTACGTCCGATTCAGCCCCACTCCACCTTCGCTCTCCCTCCCTCCATACGCACGCACTTTTTTTACACTAGCCCCTCATCTGCAGTGGAGGGAAGGAGGCGGTAGAAAGCATGTGGCCATCCCATTCCAGCCTCCCCCAAACTCACTTAAAAAGTTTAGCACAGCCTCTTACTCATTTTTTCCCCCGATCCACGCAGCACCGGGCTGACCTGTTTATTTATTTATTTATCCTCCTCCTGCGCCTTGCCCGGCTGCTTGTTTATTTTGAAGGCTGAAACACACCAGATAGCGAGCGAGGGCTGCTTGTGTTACTGCACGATTTATTAACCAAATCAAACCGAAGTAAAGGCTAAGAATGAAAACGAAAGGCTGCTGGAAACTTTCTTACCATCTCTGCATGCTGGTTGTCAAGTGCACCCCCTGTCTCTCGATCTCCTCTCAGCGGCAGTGCCTGCACCCTTCCTTTTGCCTCTGGGCTCTCAGCTCCTCTTCCTCTCTCTCTCTCCCCCTCTCCTCTCCCC
>NW_010247702.1:0-219 GCF_000690775.1 Eurypyga helias
AGAGGCGGGAGCAGCGCCCAGCGCCACACTGCCCCCGAGCCAAGGTTTGCCGCGCGCTGTCCTGAATTCTCACTGTCAGATGCCTCTTCTTTTCATCTGCAGCGCTCGCGCGCGTAGCTGACCGCTCACCGGCCGAGGCGAATGGGGCGGGCACCCGTTTCTTCTCCAAATCCTGAAACTGAAGTGGACGCGTCGTAGGCACTCACGTTGGAGTGGGCG
>NW_010247702.1:236-27513 GCF_000690775.1 Eurypyga helias
GGGTGAGGCGGCCAAGCAGGCAGCACCAGCTTCACGTCGCCAAGGCGGGGTCTGGAAGGGAACGCGTTGCTCATTCCGGGCAGGGAGAGCTGCTGCTGCGAGCACAGCGCTGGCTGCACGGCCTTGCTCCCTCACGTCCTGCACTCCTGCATCACAGCGCTCAAAACCTACGCTGGCACCCGCGCTTCATTTTCACTGAAGCACACCGCTGATGGGCAGGAACCCCTCAGGCCTCAGCGCTGAACAGCAAACGCTGCCTGGGTTGCGAAACTCTGGAGCTTGCCAACACTTGAGTTACGGGAACTTGTCTTGGCCAACCCCCCTCGCTGCTGCGTTGGTGCTCAGGAAGCGCTGAAGGAAAAAGGTACTGCAGATGGAGCAACTGGAGCATCAGGCTCCAACCACTCAGACACCAGAAGTCATCAACTCCACAAAATTCCCAGTCCTCGGCGTTCTTTGCTTTAAAACTAAGCCTTCATCCTCCTCAGTCCAGACGCAGCCTGCCTTCTGCATGCAGAGGCTGGAATTCATCCAAATTCAACCTTCCAAGTGCCTCACTCACTAGACCAGGCTTCTGCAGCGACCAAAATGCTCTCAGGCATGCTGCCGGGCTTCAGCAACTCCGATGCACATGTTTTGAGGGATGCGTGCACTTCTTTTATCCCAGAATACAGGCTCAACAGGCTTTAGAAACTGCCACAAGAACGTTGTGTTACCAAGAAAGGTTTTATTCTTTTTGCCAGTAGCTTTGTTAATTGCACAAAAAAATTTTGTTTTGCCATTTAAACATTTTCACACATCCTATTCTGAATGACAAACGTTAATTAAAAACAAGGCAAAAAAAATTCACAACCTTAATTAACTATAGGATCTATCATTGAGGAAAAAAAGAAACTGCTTTTCTTACAAGCTCTTCACAAGTGTCACATTTTCTCTTTAAAAAGGAGGGAGTCAAAAAAAGCAAATTGCTAAAACAGAAGCCCTCATAAAAAGGAACTTTACAGAACTGTCAACAGTATTAAGACAACATTGACTAGCCAGTTTTATTAGAGCATCTCTCAATCCACAGCCTCCCCCCTTCCCTCCCCAAAACCCCAGGCCTAGGAACAGATTAAGATCCATATTCAGAGGCTACAGACATAAATACAAGAATCCAAGTGAGGCTGACAGGAGTCAAATCTCAAACAGTCCGGTTTTCACCATGTCCATCCCTCCTCCTCACTTCACATCTGTGCCAGAGCTCTCCATCTCCTCCTGCTACTCCCTGGAATATCTGCAATTGTAGAGCTGGCTGGGCAGCACCCCACCCTACATCCACCCACCTCGCCAGAAAGCTGCTGTCAGACTTTCCCAGGATAAATTACAGTGTTTAACTAGTCTGCATCTGCCGCTCCCGCATCAATAATGAGCTCAGTTTTTGAGAACTACAGTATTTCTGGAAAACAAAACCAGTGAGTTGCCTAGGGAGCAGTTCGCCCTCTCACAAATATTTTTTCTTTGAATTCACTATGAAACACACGTCACAGGACCTTTTGGATTCTCACACTATCCAAAGGCACCCCAAAGTAAAACAGATGGACATCCTCCATTACCTTTGTTCAGACCCATTCACAGCCCAAGAGACCTGCACAGGGACAGCTCAGGGATACTGCTTCACTGGCGCAGCACAGTTCCACTCTCAACTGGGCCTGAGACAGTACCTCCCTCTGCCTCCCAAGAGATTTCTTACACTATAAAACCTGTGGTCTTATCTGCCACCCCCAAACCCACCATTTCCCCCAGATGCCCTCAACACACATTTCACGTAAGTGATTTAACAGCGGCACGTTTAACAAAGGACTTTTGATACTAATAGCTGAGGGGTTCTGGATGGGGGAAGCACAAGCGTGTCAAGAGCAGGCCAATGGCTGGTTATTTCTGGGTGGCCAGATGTGCCTTTCATGTGAGATCAGCATGCAGGATGACAGTCGCACTGCCAAAGAAACACGTATGCGTAACTAGTACTGTTCAGATATAGCACTGACGAACGGGAAAGGGATGTCCAACAGATTGTTACCAGGTGTTCACTGCAGGACATAATGTGTGTCACTATTAGTCCACAGACAGTGATCACAGGAGGAGAAATATTAAACAGGAAACATTTACAGCGTTAGGTGTTAGCTGTTGCCATTCATAATGAGTATCTGATTCTTTGTTTCTTAAGGTGCCCCTGAACTCTATGCACGTGCTGCACAAAGCAGGATTGGTAAGAAATCCTAACCCACAGGAAGATTTCCCTACGCAGCCATTAAGCTCCTAGAAAAGTAAGATGGCAGGAGGGGCAGACCTCACAGATTTAAAGGAACACGGTCTAATTTGAATTTGCTTTCTTTCCTTTCAGAATCCCAACACAAGGGAGGAGGATTGTGCCACTGAGAAGTGATTTTGGCCAATAGTTTCTTACTGGCATTTTACTAACTCTCAAATCTAAAATGCAGGAACCCTCCTAAAAGGCTAATACTGAGAATAATTAAAAACCCCCGTGCTCTGTGCATTTTTAGAGACACAGGCATCCCTTGAACTCTGGGCTGACCTGCTATCAACACTGAGAGCATCTCTGTTCTCTAGACTTGGTACCTGCAGTTCAAATCCCACATTTCTAGACTCAGCAGTGGTCTTAGCCTCCCATTTTATTCATTAATCTTTCTAGAAGGTGGCATATGGCCACAGGCAGAGTCACAGGTACAGGAAAAAGTCTCATGATGTGCTAATGCTGTACCCAGAGCAGTAACACTAAGAACATGTATGGAAAATCTGACAAGTATGAAGATCACTAATCAGTATACAAAATATCCCTGTGAGGTAGGTAATCACCACCCACCTTTAAAGATGGGCAAACAGGCTAAGAGATACAATGACCATGCAAAGGCCACAGAGAAGAGCGTGGTAAGGAGCTCAGGACCCTCAATCTCTGGGGTCTATGATCATTCATCTTGCCCCTTTCAGATGCATCACTCTACTTGTGACACTGCTACAATCCAGGACACCTTCATGATTATGACTACAAGAGTAAAAGAAAGCAAGCAGGAAGTAAAGCAACATAAGATAAGGACAGGAGCAACCTTAAGGTTTGCTCCTTCCCCAAATAAAATCTCTCTGGCCCAGCTTTATGCTGTGTTTCTCTTGCAGTGTTCTGTGCAAACGTGTTGATCTCCAATACCGTTTGTGGGATGTGCAGCTGTGATTAGCTTTTTAGGAGGCTCACTTACACTGGCAGTCTAATTTTCAGTAAGGTTTGTGTTCCCTAGGCTACAGTTCTCTGTACAGGGGAAGACACAAATGAAATCTGTTCTTCTTAACAGCATGAGAAATTCGTCTATCAAGGTGCTAGGGAAGTGGAAGTTTAAAAAGAAACAGAACCAAGACAATGTTGCATGCAACCCCATTACCTTCTGGAACTGCCATTCTCCTCCATGGGAGGTGCTTTATTCTCTAACAGTGGCTGATTAACAGGAATGCTCCTCCCCTTACTTGGGACCAAGGACTTAGATGGGATGTATGTCACCTGTCCCCTTGATGCAGAGAGTCCAACACACGCGTTATTTCACAGCAAAGGAGAAAAGGGATCATTAGAAATAGCATCTTGGACAAGCATACAAAGAGGAAAATTAAAGCAGCCAAGCAGCAGATTTCTAGCAGAGTTGCCTCAGAGCTTCTGAACAAGCCGCCACTGTTCTGTTCCATGACCGGCAGTGCATGGCATGGATTTTTCTAATTAGACTGCAACAATCCGAGCCCCCTCCTCCCCACCTTCTGCCACCAGAGGAAGGCCCACCGCAGCAGCTGCCTCCGTGGCAGATCTCAAAGTCTGTGTACAAAAGGAAATGGAGAGACAGAGATGGACTGGTCCAGAATTAAAACCCAGTATCATAATAATATTAATCAATAATCATAGTATTAACAGTAAGAATGGTGCAGCCTAGTGGATGTAGGCCCTGTACACTGCAGACATGTCGTTGTCTGATTGGTCCAATGCTTTTGCTCGTTTATAGACCTAAAGAAGAAAAATTAGAAAAGGATCAGTGTCTGCCCTTGTGTGAAGTATTTTCCTAGCAGAAATATTACTCTGCTGACCACTGCAAACCAGAGAACTGCATATAACATCAAGTAATTAGAACAGTGCAGATCAGAACACACCACGTCTTGTTTAGGCCATCTGTGTTTACTGATGTGACATTCTAAGGGCTTCTACAGTCACAACAAACCCCCAATCCCATATATTTCAGTCGCTGTTCCCTTGTCTTAGAGATGATGTAATTCTTAATATTTTTCTGTCTCTTGTTGACAAACAGCTTTATTGAAGAAGTGTCGAGTAACACACAACTGAACGCTGAACAACTCTTACCTCATTGGCAGCAGCTGCCATTGGAGTTGGGTGGTTGACAGAATCGCCCAGTGCAATAGCTAATCTAAGATCCTTCTGTATGTATTTCAGGTAGAAATCAGGTTTAAAGTTTCCTTGCAAGATATCTGTCAAGAGGAATGCATGCAAAAAATTAAGCATGACAAAAGTAAATCAAGCCCATGCTGCAAAGACACTCAATTCAACACCAAACTTCCTTTTCCCATGCTGATCATCAGGAACACTGTTTTTAGCTCTTCTATTTCTCTGCTCTCTATCTTCATCTGGTCACAGCAGATAATGTCACTGCCCACTGACAAAGTCAGCTCAAATTTCTAAGCAGCTTCCCCTCCATTCCATTCATTACCCTGCCCCAATGAAATCCTCACTGTGAATTCAAATCCTAAGCAGGCTGTAGACCATGCAGAGCTTAGGGTGTATTCTCAGAAGCCCTGGCTATGAAGGGGAAGGAATGGAACTCATCTCTTCATTTCCAGAATGCTTAAAATACCCAGAATCCCAGGCTGATGAAGACAGGATGGTTATTTTCTCCCTTCTGCCATTATCTGAAATGCTGCTAGGTTGTGGCAAATGTCCTGTAATAAAATAATGTTAAGAGAACTTTACTTTGGCACTTCTGGTCCAGGAAGATGCTGGCAAGTTGTCCCTGATTGAGGATATCCAGAAGGGTCTGTTGGGACTGGCCAGTCACTTGAGCCAAAGTCAGTCCTTCTGCTATCGTTGCCATGAAGCTGCCTTGGACCATGTTCACAATCAGCATCATCTTGGCAGCATTGCCTACTTCACCTGGGAGCAAGACATACCATTGTGCATTCCTCCAGAAGAGATACAGCAGGCTTTCTCCCCCTTCCCACACAGTACTAACACTACTAGACTCTTCATATCAAGCACTTGGCAGCTCTCCCTTCCCCTGAAAGACTTCAGAAAGCTTAACCGTTTTCCAGGCACTCAAAGGAAGGGAGAAATCATAAAACTATGGTCTAATATAAAACATTTCACAGATCCTCCAAAATGAGCCAGTATTCAAAAAAGAAAAAAAAACAACCTTAGGCTGGAAGCTCTGAAATTGGCCAAGTTGCAGAAAAGCAAGCCAGTTTCTCATACCACTGAAGAAGACAAGAATCAGATGACACCTATGCCTCTCAGATTCCTTGCTGGAGTTCCCAGTCCTTGCACTAAGAAACTGCTATCAGGCCGCTGGTGTTTGAATTACCTAGAAAAAAAGACGTCTTCCCCATCGCTTGGAAACAGCTACTGCAGTCCTCGTATAAACCCCTGTCGCCAGCTGCCAGGATCACAAGCATCCCATCATTAGATAGCTGCTGATTTCCTGAGACTGGTGCTTCCAGAAACCGACCACCCCGGGACACTATCACCTAGGAAAAACAGCATCTCCGGTTAGCTGTGCATGAACAGCACACACTGATGCTGAGCAGGCAGCACAGCAAGAACATTGTTCAGGGCTTTCTTGTTCCCCAGGACAGAATTTTAAAAGTACAACAGATAGCTCAGACATACAAACAGGAGAGGAAAGCACTAACATGTGATGCGCTGCATCCCGCAAAGGGTACTCAAGACCAAAAGTTGCCCTCGCACTCCAGCAACACTCTCCTGCACCCATCACTACTGTGCATGTTTTAAGCAGCTGAACCTACGTGCTTTTGCCATGGCGCCCTGTAATGGCCAAGGAACCAGTGCTGACGTTGTACGTGTGGTGTAGAAATCTCACAAAATTGACTGTTGTGGTATTTTTCCTCTTTTCCTCAAAGTGAAAAAGCCTTCGACAGATATCATCAGCCAGAGGTTCACTAATATGTATGACTTCATTCTCCACATTCACGTTACACGCTACTGCATTACCGATATTGTCTGCTTAGAACGCCACCAAACTAGCTCCTCTCCCCGTGCAACAATACACACTGCCTTTAGGGCAGAGGATAACAGTCAAGATGCCAGAGGAAATCAAAGATAACACACCAGAAATAATCAGGACACTTCCACAGAAATCCTGTCTGTAGTACTATTTTTAAAAAATACAACATGAAGGCATTCTTTTTCTCAACCAGAACATTTAAAATAAGCAGATTACACATTTTAACAATTTAAGAACAGTTATTAATCCAGACAGTGCTTTCTCCTCCAGTTTGCAAGAGAGTACCAATCTGGCTATAAATACTTCTTAAGGGTCAAAATTTGGCTGGCTGTTTGCACTGGTACCAGCTAACGGCCCTACCAAATCTACAGGCTTTGCTGTTACCTCCAGAGAACGCCTCATCCAACCTTGTTTGCTTGTCAAGATTTAACAGTTTATTTTGTCTTATTTGCCTGGGACTTGAGTGTCTCCTAAGGGCAGCTCAAAAATCTTCAGAAGCATCTTTGTTATCAACTGCCTGGAGCACCAAGAACAACAGTACGGCTGCTGAATCACAGGTGGTAGAAGTTCAGGCCAATGCGATTACCTGGGCCAGCTCCGTGACCGTATCTGCATCCACAGTGGACATATCCACATAACACTTGCCTGGGCGAATCCCCTGTAACACTCCACTCGGACCAAGTACCAGCTGTGGGGAAAAAAGGGTGTCTGCAAAGAAACTCCAATCCTGCAGACCAGCAGTTCAAGCAAGCCTGGTGCTGCAGTGGTAAACTCCTAGAGGGTTATCAAAACCTATCCCCCAGGCATTATTTTTGAAAGGAATATTATTTTTGTTAGGTTGTGGCTAGGCTGTGTTGTAGGTTAGGCTATCCAGCATCCACAATGACCCTGGCTACCGTGGTTAGTGGGAATCAGAACCGGCATTCAGTGACTGTATCTTGTAGTCTAGCTGGTGGAGGAAAAATAAGAGCTAATCCTTACATCCTTTGCTGCTTTTGGATCTGATACACAGGCAAAGGTGATGTCACAGGTGGAGACAACTTCAGCGGGGGTTCTTCCCAGCCGTGCCCCCTCCTGGATGAACAAATCACACTGCAAAAGTCACAAATCCAAAGACAATAAAAATTAAGTACAGAGCAAATAGGTTCTCTAGCATTTTGCTGAAACAAACTCTGCTGCTGGACTCAACTCAAAAGCAGTCAGGCGTGTTAATCACATAGCAACTAGGCTGTCTTCTGTTGATTTGTGCCCCCACACACAGACATAAGAGGCTCTTTCGCAGCTTTTCTGAAACCCCAAGTGAAGAACTTCAAAAGACAGACACAGAAGAAGAAAATGCTCAGGTGAAATTATAAGAAATTGAATGTTGTTGTTTTGGAGGACAGATAAGGGAAAAAACCTGATAGACAAAGCAAAAGGTGTTACTGGACAGTAAACAGGAATATGCACAGCTGAGACTGGCATGTTTTAGTGGGTTACTGCTTCAAAATCTTAGCTCCTTCTTACCCTATCCCTTCCCAACACTCATGTTTTGCAGTTAAAAAAAAAGTTATTCCCTTTTAACAAAGTAGCTGCAGTGCCCTTCTTGCCTTTGATATTCAACAACATCATTGAGGACCACATCTTCCCCAGTTACCTACTTCTGCACTACAAAGAGTAACACTGGCTAGAATATAAGCCAGTGTAATATAAACTCCAGTTTCACTTTGAATACACCTATAAAACCATCCTGGTCTTATGACATAGCAGGTTTTCAACAGAAACTTTGTTACAACAACGTGAACAGTCCAATGAATGTGTAAGTGAAGCATCACTACTAGGATCCCCCAGCACTGACTTGGCTATTTACATGAGCAGTATTTCCAGAGGCACTTTACACTGCATTCCTCAACACATATGCAAGGTTGGAATTTTTCTGGTACTTCTCATCTCTTACAAAATGGCAGTGGGGTGGGGACTGTTCACGTAACAGGACAGACTACAGCTCCACCTAGTCAAAAGTGGCCACCAACAAGCACCTAGGAAATAATAACAGACAATAACAGAACAAGGTGGCAAGCATATACTTGTGTTTCTTTGGCATCCTCTCCCAGGTACCACCAACTGGTGACTCCAGGCCTCCTGAGCTAGAGGTAGTATGTTTAGAAAAGGTTAAGTACCATCTATACCTTAGGCACCATGCCTACCTTCTCAGCAGTCCGGTTCCAGACAGTGACAGTGTGACCCATCTTCAGTAAGTTGGAGACAATGCCGCTTCCCATCAGGCCAAGTCCCAGAAATCCTATCCTGAGGGGAAGAGATGAACAGTAATGCAACAGAAAGCGATTTGTGTCAGTCTCTTATGGTCTTGTAAATGAAGAGCAAACCCTGGTGCATCAGCAGCAAGAAGATTCCAACACCACTACCAAACCAACCACGTTCCCCTGCGGCCACAGCTAGAATGGGCAGATACTGAGCTTTAAAAGCAAGCTGGTATTTATTTTGCTTACTAAGCATCCCTAACAATTTCCTGAAGAAAGTTTTTAGTTTGCTTCAGCAGTCTACCTAAATATTAAAGGTCTGGGTTCTATCTGTTTGCTTGTTTTGGGGGTTTTGTTTGGTGTTCTGTTTGTTTGATTAAAATTGCTGTTCTTGTGCTTTATGTTGCCAGCCATTGCCTTACTCATGATAAAGAGAACATTGAGAGAGCTGCAGATTATCCCTCTAATTAATCTGATTTTTTACACTAAGTCACACATACAATGACTTGCTTACACTACTGAACAATACATTAAAATCTTTATTTTAACAAAGCCCAGCAAGGACTAATGGGCTAAGCATCATGCAAAGACCAAAGACGGAGTCCCTGCTCTACAGCTGCACTTTCGGACAGACACAGAAAGAAAGGAAGTAATAGACTGGCACAGGTCACCAGGAGCGACATACAACAGTGCCAGATACCAGCTGCCTTTCCCTGTGCCCCTCTCCTCAAAGCTGGCATAACTTTAGCTTCGCCTTCAAGAAAAAAAGGCAATGCACTAACAAGTTCCATCCCCCCAGTTACCTGCAACAGGGATTCCTTTGCAGTCGTTGCTGCAAGGATCCTTTTGTACATCGTACAGCTAGCTTCCTATCAAAATCACAATTCTCAGAGAAGATTCTGAAGTGTTCAGTGACACATCTAATGTAATTTCACAGTGAAACTGGCCTGGAAATTCCCCATTTAATGCTTCAGAATTAGCCATACTCCAAATACACCGTGACATTCGCAAGCCACCTGCACTCGAGCAATGCTGCCTTTTCTCAGGACAAACTAATTTAGACAGGTCAGAGCAAGTCACCACAGGCTCCTCAAACAGCCCAAACAAGGTCCACCTATTTTCAAGTCTCTAAACCAGAGGAGATATACTTTCTCCCCCAACCCACCCTTTCCTGAGAGACTGTTTTACCTGAACAGCTTCATTGTTATTCTGGTTCCCCTGGAGTACAGCTTAGAACTGACATTCCATGAGAATGACCCCAACGGCAAACAGCAAGCTGTGGCCTGAACTCAGTTTGAACAGAGCGGAAGTTACAGAGTGAAACAGGAAGCTTAAGTTAGGCTTCTTTCACTCTAGAAAGGAGAGGAAACCAGAAAGCTCCCGTGCTACGCAGCAAAGCTCTTGTGCTGGGAGAACACGCCTCCCTCCTCCTTGCCTCCTACATGCTCAGGGGAGTGATTAAACAACCCCAGTCAACTGCCAGGAACTACTGGAAAAAGATACCCTTTTATCTTTCTGCCTCACACAGCACTCAGAAATACTGCTGCTTGATGTTCTTCAGCATGCCCTACAGGAAAAGGGCAACTGCAGAAAAGCCTTGAATTGCAAATGTATCCAGGCCAGACCTTATTCTGAGTTTTTTCTACTGTACAGCTCCTGTTTGTTTTTAGCTGCCTCCCCTTCCCCCCCAAATCAGAGTGTCACACAAGGACAGAGGAGATCTGTAGTTGAAGGGAAACTTAGGTTTATTTATTCTCAGTGACAAGCTTGATAATGGCTGCACGAATGAGCTGGGAAGGAGAAAAAGGAAGGGAAATGGTTGAAGTGCGTTGGCAATCTTACTTTTTGTCTGTAGGCGTGATACTGCCATTGACTGCTGTGCTGTCTGCTGCCTGGATGGAGGTGGATCCTGTTTCCTGGGGGCAGGGAGAAGGAGAAAGGGGGGGGGGGGAAAAAGTACACAGCTCTGGAGGAACTGCAGGTCCTCATGACAATAAGCAAAACCCATCAAAACCAAGATCTGCCTTACCTCTTCACAAACCTTCAGCTTCTTTGTGATGGCTTGATAGCAGACAGCTGGCTGTACAGAGAAGACAAAGCATTGGGGGGAAGGACAGTGCCAATTTGCTCTGCTGAGCAAAGAGACTACATCCTTGATACAGAGAAACAGGCAGTTCACCCACCACCATCTGCCAAGCAGGAAAACTCTCAGGCTTCCCTCGATGGGAGAAAATAAAACCGAAAACCTACTGCAACATACTAAGACCTTCCTTTCCCACCTGCTGCAGCAACCCAGGCTGTCTTCTCATACAGGTACTGCTAACTCCTTTCTGTAGTTCATATGACAGGCTCCTCTAGAGGCAAGGATCCAGGGCAACCCTACTCTCACGTTTGGCCCAAAGAAAATAGAGATCTCCAAAGCCTGCCATAGAGCACCTTGCCTCATATCCATGCTCAATGTCAGTGCAGCTGTGGAAGCAAAACCTTCTTGTTAGTATGAGAAAGTACATGGCTTGCAACAAATGCTGATGTGAAGGCTGCTTCTTCCCATGCTACTTATTGTGAGTTTGTCTAGATTAAAACTGTTAGCTGCTCTTAATTCTTCTGGCTCTGCTCAGATCCTCAGCTAGATATAAGTTATTTTTCATTTAATCTGATTTTTCCTTTTCCTCCTGATGTTCAGTGCTGAAGATAAAATCCTGCAAGGCTTCTGACTCTCAGAAGATAAATAGGCTATATTTTACATGGAGCTTTTCTGGTCCTAGAAATGCCCCTGCCATATTCAGTTAATTGACAAATTCATCCAGATGAAGGAACTGGTAGGACAAAGAATTAAACACAGAAGGTTTTCTTAAACAGAAAAACAGCTTTTCCTTGCCCTCAATGTTCAAACTACAGAATTTACTTCAACAGGTCTCTCAGATCCTCATGCCAGATAATATTTAATTAAACTATTCACAGTATTCAAGGCTAAATCATTCTAAACCTTATAGTTAGGAAGTAACTGAACTACAAGACCGCATGCGAGAATCTAATTGCTGCTAGCCCCCAAAGAACAGAATTTCAGAGCTCTTTATGCATACTCCTTCTGCTTAGACTAGCAAAGGGCAAGATGCCAAGCTAGACAGACCAGCAGAATGATTCTGTCTGCCAAATCCTCACCTTCTCTGTCTGGCTCAGCAGAAAGTGTGGATCACTGTCCTTCACAGGCTACAAAGAGAGGAAAATACTAGCTCAGAAACATGCCCAGAGTCACTGAGCAACCACAGCACAATTTCCTTGTTCTCCCAAAAAGCATGAGAACAATAGCTTAAGGTGGGAAATATAAAGTGTATCAGCTGTATCAAGCAGCCTTTTTCAATTAAGCAGTATACATTGACTTGAACGGCATTGGTTCTGAGAATGAAACATAAATTCCTCATTTTCAGACATCTGTAGGAAAACCAAAGATGATTGTGAGTAAGATTAACACGAGAGAAAGAGATCTCATATCCTACTTCCTCCTCTTCAAAAGGGAATTAAAATACTTATTTTCCAGCTTCCAAGGAACTCCTTAAAACAGCATTCTGGGAATTGGCTGGAGATTACACCTAGCACTGTCACACATTAGGCAAACCCATACTAACAGCAGCAAGGACTGGAGGCCCAGGTATCTCGCCTCCCCAGCAAGCACCATATGCCCTAGCCTAGAGTCACATTACCCTTACTCTACTTTACTCATCACTCACTTATGCACAAAAATGAAAAGCTTCCAAAAGCTGCTTATGAGGGAAATCAAATGAAACCACCCCACACAACAGCATCCAGACAGGGAGAGACTATCCGCACCACCTCCTGCAGTTTGGGAGGCCAGACCCAGAAATCCTTTTTGAAACAAGAAGTGCAAAAATGAGCACAGCAAGTTAAGCATGAATCTGCAAATGGTTCCACAAAGACTGAAATCGCATGTCCCAGCATACTTGTTAATTGCCCAGAATATTATCTAGTTTTTTATACTATGGTGACAGAATAAGAAAATCCTATTGTTCCCACAGGAGGAAGAAGATCTCGCTATTTTACAGCTCAGACAAAGTTCCAGATTTGCTTCCACAAACCCAGTTCCTAGATCGCATATTTTGTAAAGTCTCTCACCTCACTGACGCTTGGTGGCCATTTAAATCCGGCCACTGTTCCAGTCATCACTCTCTTCACTGTACTTGACTCTGGAATTGTGAGGTCCTGAGGAGATAGAAGGAGGATCAGAAACAGCTTACAACCTGTTTCAGTGGCTGGCCACAGCACATTGATCATATCAGCACACATACATAGTTTTGAAAAGCACTACATGCTTTTCCATCAACAGTTCATATTTAAACACAGTGTATTATCAACACAGGTGAGGTGAAGAAAACATGAACTGCCAATGAGAGAATTTAACCACAGTTATGGCTTCTGGAGAACCCATTCTTCATATGTTAGAGAAATTGTTACACTGTGTAATCATGCAATGAGCAGAGAAGCAAGCGAACACACTTGATCCAGCATCTTCCTCTGGTGGATGCAAAATGCTAAATAAATGAGTGAAGAACATCACCATAGTCAGAGGTCTGAACTCTTCTAATCCACTGTCAAGAGGAGTATCCTACCTGTTAAGAGGAGAACCTTCAAAGCACGAGGCTGACAGTCACATCTATTCAAGTTTACAGAATCCATGAGACAGAAAATGCTAAGTGGGCTGCCCCATTCACTCAACAGGCTCTGATTTGTAATGTCATGATAATACTTAAGGCATCGGGGTTTTTTACTACTGATTAAAATTTATCTTTATTTCCACACGATGTATAGGTTAAAATAAGTCTTTATGCTATAGGCCATAGACATATGCTACAGATATACACATATTCACATGCTCTGTGAAAAGAATGTGCAGGACTTCTGTATAGTTTGTGTTATCTTCCTGAACTGGGGGTTCAGAAATGGAGTCACATTATCTCACCTCCAAAATTACTTCCTGAAAATGCACAATATACCTCAGTGTCCATCCAGAACCACAAGAGAAAGAGCACTGTAAGAGCAAGACTCTTGGAAGTAACGCAGATTGATGAGACTCACCTGTTAGCAGGGACAGACATCAGTCTTAATTAAGACATCAGTCTCCAACCTTTAAGTGGTGTTTCAGTCTAGGGAGAGCCTTGCACACTAAAATACCCTCCTTGAAGGCCACGCTGCTGCTTCAACTGGTAAAGCGTGGATGAAACCTGCCCTGATACCTATGAAGTCATCTTGGTCTTTTGAAAATATTCATATAAGCTTAAAAATGAGAGTATTTGAATGATAATGTATGCCTACTAAGCATTTTATAGATAGAACACATCTCAGCAACAACCGCTTCCTTGGAAAGCCAGAATTTGGACTGTGATGGGACAAAAAAAAATAACACCAAATCCCAACACTGTGGTAACTCAGAACAGCAACATAAATGTTTTCTACCACAGGGCTAAGAATTTGTGGAAATTATGAGAACCAGGCAAGAAAATAACCAGATTTTAAAGTTACTTCACAGGCTTAAAAAAAAAAAAAAGTATTAAGGCACTACCTTTATATTTTCATGGCAATTTCTTTAATTGATCATTACATTACTTTCCAGAAGCTACTTTCCTACATTAGCCTGCTCATTCTCATGGTCGGTAGGCAGACATTTATCACATAGCTGGGCACTCCTTTGTGATACACTGTTTAGAAACACTCCGCTTGCAATTTGTCAGTAAAATAATTTCTACTACCACAATTAACTCAATCAAAGTGCTCTGATGTCCTGAGGTAGCTAATGCAGTAAAACCTAAGCATGTAATGTGTCAGCACAATAAGAATTCTCCCAGCCGTTAGTTTTGATCAGTTTTGGAATGAATCTAGCTCAAAGACACAAAAGCATTTTGCAAGTGGAAAAAAGACCTGGTGGCTTATTGTAACATAAATATGCGGAAATACAACACGCTCATAACAAGACACTTTGAAAGGTGAAACTAGGTTGACAGTAAAGCGTTCTCCTGCATAAGTCACATGTTCTACAATTATTAGTAAGAATTCAGATATACGCATCCATTCCTCCCCTCCAACTCCCCCCAAAAGGAGAAACTGATGGGCTCTGTTGTACAGGCTGATTTAACAGAAGCTGCCTCTAGAAGAAAACCCATTCTTTCCTTTAGAGCTAATATCTGAGATGATCAGCTTCATTTTACTACATCAAGAAAGAGCTTGCTGTTCAACCAATGAAGGCCAATCCATTCACATCTTGGAAGATCAAAGGCTACCATCTTGACTCGCAACCTGAAGTGCACTGAAAGACTCTGAAGCACAGCATAATGTGATCCCTCTGAAGCACAGGGTGAGCAAGCAGGCTGCCGCATGGTGTATCAGCTCCCAGTGGTCTCCCAGTGGTCTTCAGGGGTAGTCGCTCATGGAGCATGTGCGTTGTGATAATCCAGTGAAATAATTAGCCCTTCAGAAAAGGAAGATCTGGACCACAACAAGTAAAAAGTCTGGAACTCTAGATGAGGATAAAGTAAGCATTGGTGTCTATCATTGCTGCTGCAACATCCAGGAATCCAGAATCCAGAAACAGAGAAGTAATGGGAATAAAATAATAATGTTCCAAGGTTGGACCTTTAAAATGAAGGATGGAAATATATCCTATAGCACAGAAGCTGATATGAATACAATTAATTCTTCTGGTGGATTCCCCAGGCCACAAGAGTTTCTTTTTTAAGCCCTGGCCCCTAAGAATACCCCACCCTCTTTAAGTACTGAGGGTGAAACTGAGTGACTACTAATCACTTAATCATACAAAGAAGATGAGATGGGAGAAGTCAGGAATCAGATGAAGACCCACATCTCTTCACTAATCCTTCCCACACAAACTGACCTTGAGGGATGACAAGATGATCCCATGACACAGCTCTCAAAGCCCTCTCAAAGATATGAATGAAGCCACTCAAAATAACTAACTGGTAAAAATTACACGAAGGTTCAACAACATGCTTGCCAAAGGTATCAGGCAGCCAAATGGTCTAGAAATAGTAAATGCATCAGCTTAAAAAAACTGATACTGAACTGACTCTTCCTGCTGGCCTGTTATGAAGGTGCCAGTCAATCCTAGAGTCCATCTGCAAAGTCCACAGGGCACTGGCGGACATGCACAACACAAACCTTCTCATCCTTGGGTGGACGCCCCCGCTTTCGGGGGCTCTGATCCTGGGCTCTTTTCAAAGGTGACTTTGATCCTCTCTCTGACGATACAGAAGAGACCCTCTTTTTTCCTTCCCCTGTGCCCTTCTTCAACTTCCCTTCAGACAAACTGGCTTTACGTTTCTCTTCACCAGCAGACTGCTTGCTTCTTTCTTCACTGGAATTACACCGATTCTTCTCTTCACTGGAGTTATGGGAAGACGCCTGAGAGATTACAGAATAGAAGATGGTAAGGAAAGAAGAGAAGAGCTGGAATGACTTTCATGCAAAACCAAGGATGTGAAGAACCCTATGCTGGTTACTACCAAGCAAAACAACAGCCCAGCAACTTGAAAACTAGATATATTTGTTAGCCCTTTGAAGTCAGTGAGTGAAGTTCCTGGTTAGTTCTGAAAAAACACATCAGTTTAAGTAAGCAGGTAACAGAACAGGCCACTTGAAATCTTGCTGGGAGTGTGTGCACATACATGCACTTCCAATATACTAAAGAAAAGATTAGTAGATATCAAATTCTAGCCCAAGACTTAAGACTGGTTAATCAAATCTTCATAAGCAGATCAATTACCCTCTTCAGTTTCTCCATCAGTTTAATGACACTTTTCCCACCAAACAAGACTGAATGAGGAAGAAGAGATCGGGAAAAAACCAAACAAACCCAGAGGAATGAAAACAAAAATACCCCCTCAACTTGCCAGAAGCTACAAACTTCTTTCACATACAAATACATCAGACCATAATTCATGCAGACTTGTTTTGCTGCACACAGTAAAAAAGAACCCACTCACCTGGTCCTTGCCTTTGGTTTTTCTAAGAAACTCCTCTACAGCATCCACAGCTTGCTGGAAACGCTTACCCTTGTTAATTTTTATCATTTCCTCTTTGTGAGGGTGATAAGGCTTCAGCTGCTCCACTTTGATCCAAGCACTGGAAACAAACAAACAAGTTACTTATATTCTCCAAGCAGTAACTTTCTCAACCATTCCACTTTTAGAAACACAGACTTCATTATCCTCCACGGCAACTGACGATAGCAGCCCAAACTTGCTTTCTACAACCAAAAGGGCTGCAATTTCTGCCTTGGCTGAAAACTTTCTTCTGACACTTTTACTTGGTTTCTCTCTCAAGTTTTATAACCTCTCATGACAGCAGTGCTCTGCTTTACACATTTGTATTGTCTGTCAGCAAGTCAGCTTTTGGATGTGATCATAGTTACTCCCTTAAGACAAAGGCAATGTAGTGACGGCTCTTCTATCACCAGGAGGAACACCCACAATCACATGCCTCCACAGAAGGTAGCCAATAACATGAATCTGCTCAAGAGGTTGCTGGAAGTGGAGGCCACATAACAATAGTAAGCCACCAATCCCTTGTTCAAACATACTGTGCATACACAGGTGTCCCCAAAAACTGGAGGGGGGGGGGGAAAAAAAAAAGCCAAAATTACGTATCTCTCAAATGCCATGGCTCATTGCTCAACATTTTTGATGTACCTTTGTATTTTGCTTGAAAACATTTTCACTTATGATGAAAAAGAACCATTTTCTTCACTTGATATTTTAAGATAAACTAGTACAGCAGCAGAGTATTAACCTGACTGCAGTCCTATGAGGAAACTCAAAGGACTTCCCTGTTTCCACTGCTGCTAAGTAGGACTTCCTGCCATTTACCAAATGGTTAAGTGGCCAAGTACACGATGACAACTCCACTTTCCTTCAGGCTGACAAGCTCTTCTACCATTCCTTCACTGCAGTTTAGGGGAACACTTTTGCTTTTCAACATTCCTTGTGGCAGAGACTACCTTCCTCTCTCCTCAAATTCAAGTCCAGGCTTATCAACCACACTGTTACAAAGCTATGTCCATCCTACTGAAAACAGACCTGTATACATTTTTGAAAGCTTCTTCCTGAGCTAGGATGGCCAACAGTGCATACAGCAGCACAGTACACAGTAAGAAACCAGTCAAAGCAATTTTCTCTGCCCCCAAAACATCTCTGTTACAAACATTGACTAGCCATGATTACAAGTTCTAAATATTCTCCAGTGCAGTGTAGCTCCTGCAAGCAAGCAAAGTGGTTTAATAGTTTCCTTTTCAGACACAGTGAGCATCTTGTCATACAATTAAACTGAACATAAAGATGAAAATAATAAAAATGCTTTGCTGGATCTTGCTTGTCCTCTCTTCACGAAGTAGTAACAGCCAGTAAACTCTTTAAAACTTCATGGAGATCTCTCTCTTCACTGGCATTAACCATTGTTTGCAGTCAAGAATCCACCTGCTTAAGACAGATTGAAACTTTTTGGGTGACATTTAGAGACATAGGCCTCCTGCTAGAACTGACTGCAAAAAATGCCAGCACCCTTTCCATGTTGCCAGTGTAGCCCACACCATGATTCCACCACAGCCTGGAAGCAGAAGCCAGTACTGTTTTGCACACAAAGCTGAATCCTTTTGCCTAGTATACATGTTCTTCATAGTAACAGACAACATAAATTAACAAGTCCAACCACTACTTTCAGACTCCAGCCTGCCATTCAACAGCTATTCAGAGAATCTAGCTGCCCAGTCAGTAGTGAAACATACCTTAGAATTCCCTTTTACTGTTACAGTCCTTCTCTGTGGCACTCAGTGACAAAGCATCCCTAGGTATTAGGCAACATCAGCTCATGAGAAGCCTTTCTATTATTTATATAAAAGGAAACAAAATTCTGGATTACATTATAATAAAGCATGTTAATCACTGCCATATTTGAATTTCTAAATAAAAATAACTTTTTCTACAAGGGCATTCTCTTAGGTTTCTGCACATCCTCTCCCTCCTCACTGTACATGTTCATTATCTTTCCTTCTCATTACTTTTCCTTTGGTATGGAGAAAGCCTGAAGCAAAGCTTTCTGGCTCCTGGCTTCAAAGGTATACCTTGGCATTTGTAACTGGCCACAACAAACAGCTAGAGAACTCATAGACAAACTAAGAAGTGCAAAACAGTCTTAAATGCTGCCTCAGGATCAAAAAATACTGTTAGAACAGTCTTTTCCTTTCCAATTTATCTTTGTGTGTCACCTACCTGGAAAACCTTCTTTAAGATACAAGTATGTCTTTTGACATCAGATGTCCATAAAGCATTTACGTGCCATGTTTCAAACACTTGAAACAAAGAACTTTCCACCAAAGCTATGCATGTTTATACAAGATCTCTCTCTGTTAAGCAATAACACCAAAGCCAATGAAGGCCAATATTTAGATAAGAGGTCTCTGGGATGCAACATATAAAAGGAACTACTATTTTTCTACTGGCTCAGCTATGAATTAAAGTCCTAGAAAAGCATCACTGATGTTATGTTAATGAAGAGGTCATATTTAAGATGAAAATGTATTCATATTGCTGCACAGAGTCATCTAGTATCAGTAAAGGGAAAGTGAAAAGATGTAAAAGTGATACATGTTAGTAATAGGTTTCTCTGCTCGTTTCTCCACAGCTTTCCTTATCCCCTTCAAAATATCATTCTTATAAAACTACTAGTCATGTAAAATCCATGTTACATTCATGGATAAAAATCAAAACTTAGAATGCTTGTAAAGCAGAAGCAAGTACAAATGTGACCTGGAGCTTCATGGAGAACAGCACAGAAGAGACGCAACCAGAGACACCGGATTCAAATCCATTATATGAACAAGGAGACCTTAAAGCCACTCTCTTCCAGTCTAAAGATAGAAATTCCTAATCATAAACTGGAGAAATGAAAGTAAAAGAATATCCACAAATACTCACTTTTTGAAAGCCTTACAGTTAAGGAAGGAAAACAGTGGCACTGTATCTCCACATTTCTATTCCTAGTCTGGGAAAAAATTCATAGAGTTCTACACTGTAGTGGCTTAGCATTTAGTGTGGGCATCTAGCACAACTGACTTTGAAAGGTCAAAGAAAATTGTTTCGTTATTTATGAGCCTTGCGTGTGTGAGCACACAACCAAGAACTCAAGATAGGCTTCCTGCTGTTAAAAGGGAATGCCCCCATTTCCACCAGTAAAACAACCCACATGACTGAAATCTGGAATTTGGGATGTAAAGCTTCTTAATGAAAAAAAAAAAAAAAGAGACCACACTAAATTAGAATAAACATCCACGCAGCCAAAAGGAGGGGATACTTATCAGAAGAAAACAAGCAGCAGGGCAATACTGAAAGCAATTAAGGATTAGATTTTTCAGATTTGTGCAAAAAAAAATTAATTGCAGAGTACTTACACATCCAAAAATATCAGGAAGAGGTGGAAAGGTTTTGACTATGTTTTCAGCTACGGCACTCTGCCTGCAGAGATGTCTACCAACATTCCAGCTGGCTCTGCTATACAGCAGTCTGGCTACAGCAACACAGAGCTCTGCGTGGGATAATCCGCCTGAGAAACAGCAGCAATGTAAGTGAGCTCTCTGCCTGCTTAACCTATACCCTCTGGCTCCTCAGACTGCCACAGAGTACCACATCCAACACCTAGCCAACTTTAAGCAAGTGTGTTCTGATGTCAGGATCTCTGAAAGAACATTTTAGAAAAGCTACATCCAGAAATTTCTCACTCCAGGAAAACCAGGGAGAAGAGTGGCAGAAGAAGAGGGTAGGTGCTTGCATCCCAACAGGATATGGGGAATGGGAAGGCAATGAGTGCTGTGCTAAAATCTCTGTCCCCGATGGAAATAGGCTGCGGATTACTATACTTATCTTTGACTGCAAGCTTCCTCCAGTTTTTCCTCGATATATGAAGTCAGGAAGTGCCCACCAACACCACCACATTTAGTAAGACTATTTAGTTTTGTACTGATGCTTCAAAAAGGTGCTATTGAGTAAGAATGAACTGCTCCAGATTCCTATTAAGGCTTTGATATACATGACAGATCATCTGGCTACTACAGAATACCTAAAGGGGGAAGAGGGTGGGATGGGAGGTGAGTGTGTGTGTTTGTACACACATCTCTGATGACTGCAGGACTCTCCCTCTGACTCCTATGAAACACAGCAGAATAACTTCAATGCAGTGATTTTTTTTTTAAGGTTTTTTTTTTAGTTTTGACAAGGTCCTAACGGATTCCCCAGCAGGCCATGAGATGTAGGAACATTTTGAACCGGATGAAGCACACCAAGGAAGACTTGTAGGCTATGCACCTGCCAGTCCAGTAGTTCTAACTACTAAAAGCATTAAATGCACGTATATAGCAATGTGTGAGTTCTTCCACTGCAGTATTCGACTACCAGAACAAGCTACAAAGATCTCCTATGAGAAGACTGTAGCTTGGGAAATAAAAGGGGATCTAAAAAATTATCTGAAAAGCAGTTAGAAACATAGATAAGAGGTCAACGTTCCACTGCTATTTAAAAAGACTAAATTAAAATTGTTGTTTATACTCCCATAACTGGGTGTTGTTCCATGCTTGCCAAGTCTATGTGTAGGAAACATCAACTCTTCTCGATTTCAGGTGAAGAATCCTTTTAATGTGACTTACTCTGAGAAGAGACACTCAGGAAGAAGAACTCCTATGCAGACTAGAAAAATCTCCCTCTCAGTTCGGAGAACAAGGTAGTAAGACGCTGCCTTAACTGCGATGCATATACTCGTGTAATCACTTAGAACAGGACACGGATATTATAGTACTACTAGGGGGCTCTCACTGTGGTAAAGCACAGGTGTATTTCACAGTTCAAATAAGCAAATCCTTCTTCCACAGGTAGAGAATCCTTATCTTCCAGAACTCCTATTATTCTGAAAGTGACAGAAGCAACTCCACCAACACAGGAATCATAAGGAGCATAGAGCCCAGCAGAAACTTCATCAGAAACCAGGTCTTATAGCACAGTCTAAACACACTCCTGCTCTCACTTTCATGTCTTTGGACAAACCCATTTACAGCCTCCCAGTTAACTTATTTCCCTAGTCACTGGAGCACCGCACTGGGCCAGTAAGTGTAACTATTCAATTCACAGGTAAAGAAAAACATTTTCTTCTGTCCTGCATGCTAAGCTATGCTTGGGCCTACAAGGAAGCTGGGGGGGGACTGTTTACAAGGGTCTGTAGTGACAGGACCAGGGGTAACAGGTTTAAATTGAAAGTGGGGAGGTTTAGATTAGATATCAGGAAGAAGTTCTTCCTGGAGAGGGTGGGGAGCGCTGGGACAGGTTGCCCAGAGAAGCTGGGGATGCCCCATCCCTGGAAGTGTTTGAGGCCAGGCTGGATGAGGCTTGGAGCAACCTGGTCTAGTGGAAGGTGTCCCTGTCCATGGCAGAGGGGTTGGAACTACATGGTCTTTAAGGTCCCTTCCAACCCAAACGATTCCATGATTCTATTCAGGATTTCACAAATAACCAAAACCTATCTATACACTACACCAAAATCACTTCCAAACTCATCATTCTTTTTATTCACCCCTCCACTCCACCCCGATGCATGCACACCAGTTCTTATTTTTAAGCAGCTTTCTCCTTATCTTTGGTATGGCATACTGGACCCACGTTAAATCAGGAGGAAACAATTTTTAACTAGCCTGAAACGGTAGCATTTATGGCCACAGCAGTCACCCAGGAATCCTCTGAAGAAAATAAGACTATCGAGTCTGACACTGTCTACCCATCGACAAACTGGCTGGCAACCACCCTCAGAAGTCTATGAGAGGGATTCTACCCAGCAACTAGCATCACCTTCACCTTACACACACCAGACAATAGGAAAACAGCTTATATCCAGATCCTCACCTGCTAAACCTCGGCAGAGCAAGGCCATAAGACCTGTAAAAATGCATCAGTGATATAATAATGTCATCTTACAAACTTCAAAGTGGCAGAAAGTGAAGTGCTAGGAAATAGAAGCAATGTGTACTACAATATCAGTATGAGTCCATGTACCCATCACACCACAGACTACAGTCAGTGATGGAGCTTTGTATCCTCCTATTCGTCATGCTGCTCATTGTCTAGAGTAGCAACATTGTCAGTTACATATTTCCACTTACTGTTTACTTACTGTTTATACACACCTAAAAAAAAAAAGTATTTGCAAAACACATTGGTTTACTTCCACAAAATATGGAATTTTCGCTTCATGCTCACATTTTAAGTGAAATAATTAAAATTCTTCCTGATTTGGTTTGTTGATTATGCTCAAAGATCAGGATTTTCTCGAGCAGCACACTGGTTAGAACAGGATAGCTCTAACCAGCACACTCTTTAAAAAGTTCAAAGTCTGGACAGAAAAGGTACACAAGCTTCTCTCTCCTGTCCCGCCAAAGGGGACAGTATTTATTTCGATTTAATTTTCAGGTGGTGTATGCCAGTCAAAACGAGGAAATTTCTAAATCATGATTATCTAGTGGGAAATTATTAAATCTCACAAGCTGGAGATGCGGTGGGGGAGTGCAAGGACACATGACAACCACCACTTACCATGCCAGACATCTGGATATTCCCTAGCCAGAGCTCTAGAATTGTGTAATAAAACCTGATTATTTTTTAGCTCTGAACTCTTCATTTGCAATCATGCTGCTAGTCTCAGCTACAGTACCCCAGACATACAGCCACTTTTTCCAAACTTGTCTTAATACAAGATCTCTGCATTTCACGGTAACGTGAAATACATGAATCAAGAACAAAGAAACTGGCATAGAAATAGCCAATCTCCTCAACTTTCAGAACCTGATTAGCCCAAATAACCACGTTTAATAATGCTGCCACCAAAAACTCACTCTCTGCCCTCAAATCAATCTTCACCTGCCTTACATTGCTAGAGATCCAGCAAACGTTGCTATTAGAATGCAGCACTCACTTCTACTCCTTCCAGTTTAGACTTCAGTTCTTAATGGAAAATTATTTTTAAATATTAATCAAAAAGAACTTAGCAGTCAAAAATAATTTCCTTAACAAACACCCATTGAACCGTCTCAGTTCTTGCTACCTTTTTTCCAAAAAGTTAAGGGTTTTGCAGGCTTACACAGATATTTGTACTTTTCTCTCTTATTGCATGACTTAATGAAAAACGGCAGGAAATAAAGGGGAAAAACTGAAAAATCGGCAAAATAATTTTCAGTTTCATTAAATACTCAAGTTCCCAGGTTTTTCAGTGTTGTGGGTTTGTTGGTTTGGGTTTGGGGTTTTTTTAAACCCATCTGTAAGTATCCGAGTCTGAGACAACTATGATTTTGTACGCCTATTGGGAGTCACTAAATTCTCCCTTGCAAAAAGGTAGTTATACAAGAGTTTTGGCTTTTCTACACTGTAAAGCCTTTCCAAAGCACTGCAAGACTGTTTTCAGTGTATCCTCTTATAAATGGCAATTATACAGCTGTTTTATTCTCCCGGCAGAAAAACAAATGCATCCACTTAGCTGCACCTTTCTCAAATCTAACCCAGTCACGTCACACTCCCCTGGCAATGGCCAGCTACCAAGAACCTTCCTTCACATTAGCAACCAAAATCCTAACGTGACTGACTACGTAAGCCTTGACAGTATTCCTACACCCAACACGAGCGGCTATCGCATGCAACAACAGTTGAGTGTTTCCCGCATGCAGATCGACGGCAATCCTTTGAAAAGCTACCCTGCACCGTGTCGGTAAGTATTCTTCCACACAAGGTCCGTATCATACAGCACAGAATTTTCACCAGATGAAAACAAGCAGGTACATACTGATCTTCTGTTCCAAAAAACTTCACAAAGAAGCACTTTTTTCCACGAGGTTTCTTCAGATCTTTAGGTGGATTAACAATCTGAAGGTGATGAGAAGTGAAAGTTAAAAACCACATAATGAAAATTTATACTCTGATTTTACTGTCATAGCTATTGTAGTTTTGTTTTTTTTTTTAATCTGACTAGGAAGAGAACTGCTCTGATTCTTTCAAGTAAATACGTAACCAGTGTATTTCCTTGGACATGGGTATGCTGCAGCAAAGCAAAAAAGCACCCAACTCCACTGATAACCTCCCTAAGAATGCAGTGGTGTTTCTTCTCCCTATCCCAAACAGATAAGATAGCAATCTTCTTTTCTTTTTTAATTTAGAAAGCCAAAAGGCATTAATAGAAGTTTGTTCCACTTAGGTAACTTTTAAAATTTATATGTAAAGCTTGATCTTTACTCCAAGGACAGACCGCTAACGAAGTTTAAAACCCTAGTAATCAGAAAAGCTGTCATTCAGTTATGCAGGTGACAGCTGAAGACCATAGGGGAGCCTGGACTTCACTGTCTCCAATAACCAAACGTTTATGGCTGTCAGTCACACTGGCAGCACCCCTCCCTGCCCCACATGCTACCTCAGCATGCCTAATCCTCACACCTACACCACAAATAAAACCAAATCTCTTTCACAGATGTAGGAATAATAAAAAAGGCACATTTTAATCAATTTCTTTCCTTTTTTTTAATCTCTTTGGCCTTTCATTAGGAAAAAAACCCAAACTACACACACAAAAAAAACCCAACCAGAAGAGAAAGTTCAGCTAGTCCCTGCTGCCAAAATTATTACTCAAAAAACATAGCACTAAAACAATATATTGAGAAGCCAGACTATTTCTATTATTTAACAGAGTGCCTTTAATCAATTTACTATGGGAGGAAGGAAACCTGTCTTGCAGAAAGTGATAGAGATTAAATAACAAAATCTGGGAAACACAATCAGTTCCAGAACTGGATGAACTGCTCTCTGTGGCTCTCATTCTATCTGAATTAACAGCTGTAAGTGACAGGCTGGACTTCTAGAGCAAATAAAGCCCTAAACTGGTTCACAGTTAGATTTGTGGGGGATGAATTTGCAACCAAAAAAAAAATTAATCTTCAACTGAAATGCCTTCAGGCAAAGCCTTCTCTGTGCAGAAAAAAAAACAAAACAAATCCCACACCAAAAACTAAGAAAGTAACAATAAACAAACAAAGCTCACCTTTCCTGGCCATGGAGGATACCGACCCAGCTTCCCCCTGGAAAAAAAGAAATTATGATGCACTAGTACCAGAGAAATCAAAACTATGCCACATTTACCTTTCACCTAGCTTCCAGTCAGAACCTACCATGAAGAGCAAGACATGCAGTTGACACACCTAAACTAAACCTCTCAACAGTCTACATGAACTCGCTGGACTATCAGAATTTAAGTGATCAGAACAGCAACAGCATAGCTACTGCCCGGATGATACAGCGCTACAGTGCTCATTACTCTTGCAAAACTGAGTATTCCCACACAAGGAACTGAAAAAAAATATCGATGCAGGCAATCAAACCAAGGTTCAGGTTGGTAACTTATATCCATCCGGACAGAGGAGTCTACTGAGCAGAGCAGCCACCAATTTCCAGCTCAGAAAGCTGAGATTCTTAGAAGTTCTCACATGAAAGCATTAATGGCAGGATCCCCTAAACAGGTGTTCCATTATCATTCTCTTCAGGTGCTCACCAGCACAGTAACATGAGCTGAAGATATAAAAGAGCCATATAAAAGGCAGAAACGTTAATTTCCTACACTGCAAGTGTTTCCATTATGAAAACTACACAAAACTATTTCTTCACAGAGGACAAAGATGCCTTAGTCTCAGCCCTCAGCACGGTGACTTTATCACTACCTTACCCCTGTCAATCAGGCTGCAGTACTCTCACATCACCTTCTCAGTCACTGTCTTGCAGGAGACTGGCAAAGGACCTGTGGAGCCCACCAGCTCCTGAACCAAAAATTCTCAGCAAGTGCACTGCAGCCCCTGCTGAAATGGCAGTGCTATACAAACGATTCAGGAACAACAGTCAGGCAAGAACACTGCCCAGAGCTGCTAGTGACAGTATCTCATAGTCAATGCTTCCATTCTTGAACTAGCAAGACATTCATACGCTACTGCCTTATTGCTACAGCCCTTCTGCAATGGCTCTAAGGACAGTACCTGCCCGTGTTCTCATGTTCAAAACTAAAGTAGGATTGTCTGCATTCCAACACAAAACAGTGCACTCCCCAAATCCTCATTGGGGAAAAAAAAATAAAAATTGGTAACAGAACCTATCGTTACTGTCGATTTTTCAGAAGAGAAACTGCAGTTGTCACAGCCTGGAGCACAAGCTTCTTTTATCTGGGATATAAATACCAATGCGTGCACTTGCGTGTTGGGGATTAGCCATTTCTTGCAAGCCCTAGCAGGGCACCCCAGCCTGTCAAGGGAGCAGAGCCTGTGCACTTAAAAATCATCACTTACAGGGCTCGATGGAATCCCCTAAATTCTCCTGATGAGGAAATACAAAATCACAGCTTGCTGACTGAGGTAAAACTGGAGCGACAAGAAATGGCTTCTGTGAGCTTCAACAGGAACATCCTAACCTGCAAAACACCACTGTTGCCCCGGACTGCTGCACTGCAAATAAACGGTATCTTTGCTCTCCCTAAACCTCTACGAACTTATTTATGTCCCTTCTCACCTCCCTCGGGAAGAGACCGTGCTTCCAACCGAGCTCCGCAACGATCGCGCCTCTGCCCCGCTTCATCTTACACAGGTTCTTTCGTGCGCCGCCTCCTGTCAGCCGCCGGGGCCGGCCGGGTTAC
>NW_010247703.1:0-3507 GCF_000690775.1 Eurypyga helias
GCAAGCGTTTTGGAAGAGGGGATCGGGGCTTGCGTCGGAGGCAAGGTCTGGGATCAGCTTGGTGAAAGCCGGGACTACGGTGTCGTGACCGGGAAGGTGAGCTGCAATCCGTCAGAGAACAAACTGTGCGTAAAAAGGGCTCCAACCGGCTGGAGTCCCCTCTAATCTGATAATTACTGGTGCACGGAGAGGAGTAGGGTTGGGTTTTGTTGTTTTTTTTTTTTCCTTTTTTATTTGCACTCTAAACACACCATACATTTTTATCCGTGAGGTTATTATTCCCCTAAGAGCTTCTGAGCGCTGCCCCAGGTGTCGCTTTTCTAAACACTTTTTCTTAGCCGAATGAAAAGCACTGTCGCTGAAACAGAACTGGCCTGTGTCTGAACCACGGTGGTGAGTTTACCGTGCAGCAAGGGGCGAACTTACTAGTATAAATCTCTGCTCAGAATTTAGCTGCGTGCTGTGACGTACCACGTAAGGCGTGTGGTTTTACTCGCCTCCCTGCACGCGGAAGCTTGAATATACGGTAGGTGTTTTCTGCTGTCCCTTTAGGAATAGGTTGTAATACAGTCAGTAAAAACTCCCCCAAAGCTGTTACGCAGGAAGGGTGTTGCTTTGTGTACGTGAAGAAGTATTTCTTTAAGTATCACTCTAGAATTTGGCCAGGTGATGGGGATTGTTATTTTGTCTTGATTTTAGAAATAGTAAACATTATAGCTTTATCAAAGATCTGAAATATTTCTACTTTGTTATTTTATTGAATTTAGAGTGATGTGGACTTGCTACTTTAATTACAGTTCCAGTTCTTAATTTTGAATGTTTTAGCTTGTCATGTTATTAACCCCTAGTCAACTATTGATAGCTAAATTCTTTGGCGTATATTTCATTCATTGAAAAGAAATAAACCAACCCACTGATAAGTTTTCTCTGAAATAGCCATGGGAGGGCAATTTAAATTCCAAGTAGTGTATGTCTGTCCTTGCCACCTTCCCATTCTGTATATTGATGATGGCTGGCTTGCATACTTGTGACTGCGGCTGCTACTGTTATGGTGCAAGAGGATTCTCTCTTAGGCAGACTGCTTCCAGATGAGTATGTCCCTATGTTGGTTCCTGATTAAGGCTCTTGGCCCAGAGTTCAAGTCTGCAGCTGAAGTTTTAGGCAAATACCTGCTCTATTGACGATCCACTAACACGTAGTGGGTGTTGTGCATTTTTAGAATACCATGCTACAGTGATGAATGTGTGTTCTGTACATATTTTTATACATTACTATGTTTAGCTTTTTGATGCATTTTTTTGTGGGTTTTTGTGTTTGTGGGTTGTTGGGTTTTCTTCCCCCAAAGAAAATGTAACTTTGTTATTTTACAATATTGCCAGTATTTTCCTGGAGAATCTGGGGGAAGTTATTTAGTTCCTAATACTGAAATTCTCTCCTGCTTGGAGTTAAAAGCAATATAGCAGTTTAAATATAGATGTTCAAGAAGCTTCAGGGAAATGAATTTATGAATGAATTGATTTTACTTCTAGCGTTCTTAGGACTCTTCTTCTAAAATCATGAAGATCAATATTTAGCTTTGAAATAAAATGCTTTGAGGCCATGCAGCCTTTCAGGTGAAGGTCTTTGATCCAAACTAGTACTGCTCAGAAGTCCAGGAAGTTTTGCTGCTACTTCTTTACTGCAGAAATGTTTCCTTGACGAGTATGATTTATAGTGTAATCTGTTTCAGTTAAGTTTTTTTTTTTTTTGTAGTTGAGTATGTTAATTCTTCTGAGGCTGTATAAATAACAGATGATTATAATACAATTTTTTAGGATAGGCTTGAAAAGATACATGGGTTTACTGATAGATAAGAAGAATGGGTTCTGGTGCTGGGTTGAAGTACAGCCTGTGGCGTAATGGCTTAATATTTTTACCGGCTCTTCTCTCAACTCAGAAGAAGCGCAGATGGATACCATGTGATATGACTAAGCTTTCCATTCAGTGCTTTTAAAACAAGATGATCTCTAGAAAATAGTGAAGGGGAAAAGAAAAATAAACATGGCTGTTTCTTGGTTTTGATAACCATTGACTGAAGGAGACCATATGCATTCTGTTAAAGGTCATAGTCTGGGATGCAGCCTTAGGTTTCTTTTCTACATTTGTTTGACCTAATGGCCTGGCATGATCATGTTTGATAACTGATTGGTACTATCTTGCAGCATGGTACACGCAGTGGAGATGCAGAAGCCGTGTAGCAGAAGGCTTTGAGCAGTCGTGGGTTATCAGTTTCTCCCAACAGCAATAAAAGGTGAAGAATGAAGGTGACTGGATTTATTTCCCTATGGACGTTGGTTTCGCTGCCTTGCGGCCAGTTAGCAAATCCTGCAGAACATGAAGATGTGGTAAAACACGCAATAAAGCTGCACCGTGGGAAGGGAGCTGTTATCGCTCAGAGAAAGCAGTGGGTGTTGGATAGCTGCAGAAAACTATCTGGTCTTCTTCGCCAAAAGAACGTTGTTCTCAACAAATTAAAAAATGCCATAAGAGCAGTTGAGAAGGATGCAGGACTCTCAGATGAAGAGAAACTCTTTCAGGTGCATACCTTTGAAATTTTCCAAAAGGAGCTAAACGAAAGTGAAAACTCAGTCTTTCAAGCAATCCATGGCCTCCAGAGAGCTCTGCAGGGTGATTACAAAGATGTTGTAAATATGAAAGAAAGCAGTAGACAGAGACTGGAAGCCTTGAGAGAAGCTGCAATTAAGGTTAGTCCCCCCACGCTTATTACGAGAGTATTAATAGTCTACATGTGATCTTAATTTTATTATTTTTTAAATAAAAATGTGTATCTGCATGAAGCCTGAAATGTTTTACTGTTTAAAGTGGGTTTGGAATGAGGTATTTGTTCTCATCGGTAAAATTAGCAGTAATTCTGGGGTACAGCTTGAAACTTACTGGCAGTCATTGGTTCTTATTAAAAAAAAAAAAAAAAGCTTGTAGTCCTTTCCCTTTAACATATTTGCCATAGATCATATGATTATGCTTAGGAGTGAGTCAGTGCACATTGCACAGTTGCACTAGAGAAGTCAGTGGGGTTATCAGAGTGGAAATAATGCTGGAAATTGGCCAAATAGTAACTTTTTTTTTCCCACTTCAAATGAGAATTTTTCAGCCAAAATGTACAGTCTAAACAGAATGCCTTTTATTTCCATGTTTGTATAGATGTGGGTAAAATGGACACACAGAATATGAGATGACTAGATTTTTAATCTCAGTATAGCACTGCTTGCCTAAGAAGTGCAGGTCTTAAAAACAGCACTTGCAAGAAAGATATGCCTGAGATAACAAGAAAAGCCCTGATGAGTAACAGGTTGAGCACGAGGACTTCATGGAAAGTTTGAGTTTCCACGTCATTGTGGACCTGTTAGGGTGTGCACAATTTGCCACTGACTACTGGACTTGGTAGTGCTCAGACTGAAAGCCTCCCATTGAGAGGAAACGTGGTTTAATTTATTTGGAATTCAAATT
>NW_010247703.1:3536-6654 GCF_000690775.1 Eurypyga helias
GAATATATTAAGAATTTGCTTTGTTTTCTGTCTCCTGAAAGAAGAGGCTGCTCTTGTGCAAGGGAGCAAGAGAAGGCTGGGGGAGGGAAATTTAATTGGGGTATAGCATCTGAGCTGGGATAATCTCCAAGGGGGCATTTGTGTGAGATGGCCATACCTTAGCATGTGAAAATGGCAAGAGGTTCTGTGCACGAAAGGTGTGCAGTGAATTGGGGCAAGGAAGGCCGATGGAATTAGGGTTAGGATGCAGACTTTGGGAGACTGGAGGGGTCTGTGCAGTGAAAAAAGACTGAACTATGGCAAATTTGAACAGGGAGTAGCTTGGATATAGGTATGGTCCAACAAAGTGTTCAATATGACTTTGGAACTACCACTAAGCACCATTATCAGTTTCTGCTGCATAGAAATGGTAGCAATTGTCATGAAAATTACTTGATTTTTCATCTTTTTTTTCCCCCCTCCCAGAGCTCTTAAATTCTGGACAGCTTCACTGCTGCTTTTTTTTCCTCTCTTTTATATAATTCTTGCCAACATTACTGTAAACCTCTGAAGTAATCTGTTCTTCAACCTGAGGATGGTGCTGCCTCTTGTCTCATAAAAGGAGGCCTGTGTGTATAATAATGCATTTCAGATTTGTGTCCTGTCAAAACTTTACTTCGGCAGAGGTGGATTGTGTAGGCTTGTTTTTTGTTATCATATGAAGATTTTCACTCAAACAAGCAATCCTTCATACCCTTCCTCCATATGTCATGCACAGCATATTTGTTGTTCTAACCTTGCAATTGTTTCACAAAAGTGAAACAACAAAGGATAGTGGGGAAATCTATGCCAGAAAGATGACTATTACACAGGATACATGTTTTGGACTACTTCTTACTTAAGAAGACACGCATTAGGCCCAGTGTTCCAATGACTTTGTTGGTGTACTTGTAAGACCTCCTTTCCTTTTTTTAAACAACGATAAAACAGAAAATAGAAATGGCTGTAGAAGGTGCTGGATTATTCCCTTAGTTTTATTTCTGTTGAGTGGAAGTATTTGGAAGTCTTTGGTGTTGGGGTATGTATGTATGTCTGATGCATTTGTTGCTGGTTCTGCTACTGGGGAAAAAGTGCAGCAGAATCATTCATGGTGGGAGGGAGAGAGGAAGGAAGAAACGCTGAAGACTGCTTCTGCCTTCCGTTGCTCCAGGAACCTGTGTGGAGGCTCAGGAAAAAGCAACAATATGTATGGTTTTTATCAGTTTCTAATTTCTTGGGTGCCTACTACTCAGACATTGATGGAAAACTTCACTCACAAATAGCACAAAGATGCATCCTTTTTCTAAGTGTGCTTTTTTCATCCCTGTTTAAAGAGTAGATAGCAACAGCAACACTGTGTTCTTAACCAGCATTGTCCCAACGTCTCGCTTAATCTTACTTTGTTTTCCTTGTGTTTCATGGTGTTCTAGTCTCCTAGTTAGTGCACAATCCTTATCTGCATTAGCTTAAAGGATTCTTTGGTATGTACCTCGTGATCGGACGTCTGGGTGCCTTATAACACGCTGGTGTAACTTCGTAGATTTTTGAAAAGTTGAATATGACATTCGCTTCTTTAACTCTCTGGAAAGAACAGAAGGCACCATTTATTTGGTTTCTTCAAAAAATCCCAACTTTGCTATTCCTCTTCATTTTAGTAAAACAGTTTGATTACTAGAAGAGTCTCACACAATTTATGGCAGTCCATCTGTGCTTTATTGTAACATGCCGTTGCTGTTATGGAGTGTCCAGTAGATTGTGCCACTCAATTGTGCTGTGATGCTGGTCTGTCAGTGAATACAGGTGCAACTTGAATAGACTACAAAAACCTTTATCTTCCTGAATTAGAGGAACTTACAGTTAAACTCGTTTTCTTTTTTCTTTCTTTTTTCCAAAGATCTTCTACCTTGCTCTTCAGAGAAAGTTAACTGATTGCAAATTAGAGCTTTATTTATTTTTCTGAAGTTTACCTCTAACTTGTTTCCACCAGTTTGTCTCAGCCAACGGCAGGGACTGATCCCTCAGCCTAAAAAACCCATTCCATTTTTGAAGAGAGAGAATCTAACCCTCATCAATTCCACCTCATGTTCTGAGTTGTTGCTGACCGAGTACACAATCTGCAGCTCTACGAGGTCTGTTTTTTACATCTTTCACGCAGTGTCTGCTAGCAGAGAACAACAGATAGGAAATGTTTTTCCTTGAGGCTGCGTGAGAGTGACTGTCTCTCTCGCTTCTGTGTTGCATAAGAACTGAAACAGTTGACATTGGGCCAAACACATTAATAGTTACATTTTTCCCAACTCCAGTTATTTTGGGAACTGGATAATTTTTGTCGTGCCCGTGTAACTATGGTAAATCTAAACACCAACAGACAAGAGCCAGCAATTCTGCGACTTAATCACAACCAGAAGTATTCATCTGACTGTCAGGATTTAAAAAGGGTTAAGGTACAGTTATAGGCTGTACAGTATATACTCTTGTCTTGGCATCAAGGAACCGATTAAATTATATGCATATTCTTACAGGTTTCAAGGGGAAAGATGTCCACCTGCAAACGTGTGGAGGAGAGGACACTCCAGTTATTTAAACCTAGTTTAGGATCATTTTAGATGTCCAGGTTATCTAAGATGTAAATAGATGTAAGGGGGTGGGGGATAGGTAGGCAGATAAAACCCACAACCTAAGAGAGACCTCTGCTTTGTCAGATTTCTAACTGGGTATGGCAGGCTATCTAAAATGGAGACAGAAACTTGTGTTTTCCAGTAATTCAGTCTGACCTAGAGATTGGTTCTTTGTGGGGTTGTTTTGGTTGGTTTTTTGGTGGTGGGGGGTTTTGGGGTTTGGTTTTTTTTTTCCCCCCCGGGTCTGGTTTCCCCCTTGGTGATAATACTGGCTGTCTTAAAGAACAGGTGTAGGGTCTCTTTCATCTAATATTCTCAGCGTCCTGAGTCTAACTGAAAGGAAGAAACCTGTCATTGTGTATGTTTCCTCATTCATAGCTGTTCTTTCTCTACCTAGTGCATCTTTAAAAGAATGTAGGCATGGGAAGGGAAGCATCTTATCTCTTTTCCACCCCCACTGCTCCCCTCCACACACCCCCCTC
>NW_010247704.1:0-461 GCF_000690775.1 Eurypyga helias
TGCTGCGCTTCCTGGGAGGCACAGCGCACGAGGGCAGAGCCGCGCTCCACGTGCCCATCAGCGGCGCCAACAAGCCAGACCCCGCTCGTCCCCATCAGCCTGTCCTCAGCGTACCGTGGGCTTTGTCCAGCGGAATTTGTAGATGTTAATGGTTTTCAGTTTGACTTTCAGAAGGGGAGGTGCCTGACCTGGCATGGGAGTAAGGGGAGCTCAGGGTGTAAATAGCTGAGACCTCAGCTGGGCTGTCCCACCCACAGCAAACCACAGATCCGTATGGGCATCCCTAACCCTCGCGCATCCAGCACACCGGAAGCGCAGCTCCTAAATCACCGAAATAGGGTGACGCAGAGCCGTAGTTTTCATTTAAACTGTCAGCCCGTGATTTTCTGTTCCTGCCTCCCCATTACAACAGTTTTTTACCTGCATCTACACCATTCCTGGAACAAGACTGATACGAGGGG
>NW_010247704.1:726-1046 GCF_000690775.1 Eurypyga helias
CCTCTTTCTGTTCAAACCCGGCACCCCCTGTCCTGTCACCCCCTGAAGTCCTCCCTAAGCTGGCGACTGGCAGGAGCCTGCCCGCTCTCGGGACAACATCCCTTCTGGGGCTTTGGACAAATGCTTCACCGACAAGAGGCAAGTTCAAACACCACCTCATCACCGGTTTGGAGACACAAGCCCTACACATCAACATATGACTTGAAGTGCCTCCTCACCACTCGAGATTTCGGCTGCGAGGCCCTCGCAGGGCCATGGACTGACGGACCGAACCACTCACAGGGCTGAGACCGTTCACCCAAAGCAGCGCTGCGGGACCC
>NW_010247705.1:0-4768 GCF_000690775.1 Eurypyga helias
AGTATTTACCAAGGCTGTTTCCTTTGGCACAGTCCCACATCTTCAGCCTGTCCAGGTCCCTCTGGAGGACATCCCTTCTCTTCAGCCTGTTGACTGCACCACACAGCTTCGTTGTGAGGTTGCTGAGGGTGGTCTCGATCCCACCATCCATGTCACTGACAAAGATGCTAAACAGCACCAGTCCCAAACATCGAGCCATTGAACACAACTTTCTGAGTGTGGCCACTCAGGAAAGACAGACCACAGTTGCAGAGCTGTAACTATTTTCTATTGCAGACCAACCTCACGCATGCTATTTTTCTCCTCTCTGAAATTTACTGCATCTAATTGCTTCTGTATGGTTGGCTCAGGAACCATACTCATAAATCGGTGAAATATCTATATGGTATTATCCTTGCATAATCTTGGAATGCTCAAATGAAATCCTTCACTGAATGGAAAGTTACTGTCAGTAATTTCCAGACAGATGTGACTTTCCCAGATGTGTTATTTTTGACAGTATTCTACCAAAAGTCTGGTCTGATCCTTTATTTCTATATATGATTAATAATGTCAGTATTATTTTTTAACAGAAATTTTGAGGCTCTGTTGCTTTGATTTTTCCATCATTCCATATCGTATAACTATTAGCATTGAACTAATTTTATAAGGTATATTACAGTAGAGCAGCATTTTGGTTGATTAAATGTCTATCAACAGTATTAAACCATCTCTTTCACCTTTGTTCCAAAGTAACTGCATATAATGCCATATAACCACTATTATAACTGAATATATGTTTCATGGTTGTGAGGATTTTAATATATCTCATTCTAAAGTCTACTGGTTCGGTCAGTCTCATAGCTCAGCACTGCCAGTAAGATTAAGAAAAAAAGAACCTATACCGTAACACTCAGGAGAATTTAGAGTTTGTGAGCCAAGAAGCAGCTTTGTCATGTAACTAAAGACTGTAGCACAACACACCTGGTAAATCTCAGCAGCTTTGAAAGTGTACCTTTTAGACAGAAAAGACAGTTAAAGGGATAAATTAGACTAACACCATAAAAACTTCTATAAGGGACCTCAGAGTTTTCAGTGCACGACTTCTTTTTCCACCTCACTGGTTTCTCTGATAAATATTTTTAATAGGATTCTTGATTCTGGTTGAGGCAAGATGAAAACAATAGAAGACCAGTTCACACAGAGATCTAAAAGGAAGGCCTTCAGAACAAGGAAACCACTACATTTTGTATTATTTGTGGAAAAACAGCAGTACATTTGCAAAACTGCTAGAACGTATTCCAAACCACTACATTTGGAGTAACAGTGCAAAATACTGATAAGTGAGGCAAATAGCAGTAAGGAATGCCAGAGGATCTCAGCATTTCCAAGAAATAATACTAATTTGAAAAACCCTAATCCAACACTATTGCAGTTTATAAACTTTGACCAACCTGTCATGCCAGCTCAAGAACCGCTGCATTCCAGCAGGGAATTCTCCCAGGCCCATTTAACAGAAAGTTCAGGCTATCCATATCCTATACTCATATTCTTCCTTACCCCATATTTTTTTTCCTTATAAAATAATTGTAAAAAATGCATTTATGCAACTTTAGTAGTTAACACCCAGTTTATAAACATGCAAAAGATGTGTTCTCAGAGGGCACATGCACACAAAGCACATGTATACACCCCATCTATCTACTTATCCATATATATGGATACACACTGGACACATTTCAGAGAGACACACTCAGAAAACTTGCACAAATACTGACGTACCAATGGCCATACCAACGGCCTCACCTTGCTCCCTTCTCTGGCTGAGCAGTACAGAGATTCATTGGGCTCAGGCACACACACAGGAAAGAGTTAGAAATTAATTTAATAAGACAGACGGCACTGATCAGGCGCAGAGAAGCATAGCAACCAGCCAGTTACTTTCACACAACCTTTGCCCCTCTCTTTTCCCACATTTTTCCATCCCCTGTATCACCTAATCCCTCCCTTTTACCGCCTTTGGTTCCTCCCCTGATAAATCCTATAATAAACCCTGTGAAATCCAAACATGCTCTTCCCCTGCATCCCATCATGTGTCCCACTCCTTGGCAGCACTGGAAATGTGATCCAGAGAGCTGCTCCCAATGATTCACAGTGATGGGTTTCACGACTGGATACAGGGGTGGCAGTCCTGGGAATCGCCCAGATGTGGTGTCCGTTCCTGGGAGACTGTAGTTTGGGTTCCTGCCTGCCATTGCATCCTAAGCTCCTCTGGGCTTGTGGAGGTGGGCCTGTGAGTATCCAGGGCAGGGGATTATTTGGGCTCTCCTCGCCCCCCATCATTTCCTCTTGGTGCTCCTTTGAGGGTGTGCAGACAAGCTGTTACACATCACACAGAGAACCATAAAACAACAGAAGGGCACAGTATGCAGGAACAACTTTAAAAATTACATTAAATTTGTACTTTCCTAGCTGAAAAGTTAATTGCATTAGAAGCATCTTCACACATTGTTTTCAGATTGAAGAGACAAGCTAGCTTTAAAACAATGTCCTCTGATGCTGCCCACAAGGCAGGCAGACAGGTTGCAGTACTTTTATAAGGTGCACAGGTATCTTGGGCTTTCCAGGACTTAGGGGTGGAGAAAATCTAAATAAAAAAATCCACTCATAAATAAATATGATAAATAAAGGAAAATCAGACAACACTCACATTATTCATCACACAATGTAGTGTAGAGGTATTGCACTGGTTGGGGCGTATTTGCTGAGGCTGGACAGGTCATAGTGATTACTGTGACTTCCCAAAGTACATTTTTAAGAAACTATTTTCTCTCCAATTTGAACCACTGTGGTCATAATCCTCTGAAGAGGACCAAACAGGATTGATGCCAAAAAGCCAAGAGTTTGCAGGTTTGTTCCCACTGTTGTTTGATCATGAGAGATCTCATGATGAGAGTGTTGGGCTTGTTCAGCCTGGAGAAGAGAAGGCTCCAGGGAGACCTTATTGCAGCCTTCCAGTACCTGAAGGGGCTACAAGAAAGCTGGGGGGGGACTTTTTACAAGGGCCTGTACTGACAGGACAAGGGGTAACAGGTTTAAATTGAAAGAGGGTCGCTTTATGTTGGACATCAGGGAAAAATGCTTCACAGAGAGGGGGGGGAAGAACTGGAGCAGGTTGCCCAGGGAAGTGGCGAATGGCCCATCCCTGGAAGTGTCCAAGGCCAGGATGGATGAGGCTTTGAGCAACCTGGTCTAGTGGAGGGTGTCCCTGCCCATGGCAGGGGGGTTGGAACTAGATGGTCTTTAAGGGCCCTTCCAACCCAAATGACTCTATGATTCTAGGATCATGGTAAGTTCAAGTTTTGATGTACCTTATAGCCAGTTTATCCTACAAAACTCCTAAAATGCCGGCTCAGTTAAAGATAAATACATAATGGTCTCATTTTTTACGTCTAACAGACTCATGTCAAACACTGAGAATTTTGTTTCCTGAGATTATCAGCAGCCTGATAAAACTTGTCACAGTTTCAAGCTTGCCATTATCCTAAAGTACTATCAAGCAATATGGCAAATAACAGCAAATTTGCACAGTCTGTAGAACGCATGTCCTTGAAGCTGTTACTGTGGATACACATGCAAACACGCATCTGAAAGCTGAATACAACATAAGCTAACAGCCATTGCTAAACATTGCCTCTTTCAAACTGCAAATTTAGATCTTATATTCTATTAATAAAGATGTTCAAATAGATTTTTTTTAAAGTTAATTTATGTGTTTTCTTCTCTGTTTGACCTCAATTTATTTATGCAACACTGCTGCAGGTGCATTTGATGCGACCACAGGAGTCAGAGGTAGCAAACTACCAGTTGTGCCCTTTGGTACCATACTGTGGCGTATTGAGGCATGGACTCAAATCAGTGCAGATACTGAGACCACTTTATTTGCAACAAGCACTTCTATTTATACCTGGTTTCCCTCCCCCACAGCTCCTGTGCAGGATAAGCAGGCTGATATTGTCTCGTTTACCTCCTCCCACACCATACTGCTCATCCCAGCAGTAAAGTTAGGCTCACATAAAATCCTTTCACCATCTACCAGAAGGCTGTTTCATCCTCTGTCAAGCCTCAGACAGGAAAACTGTCCTGCCCTTCAGCATTTGCCTTAAATTCATCTCACTGTAGGCTACCTTTTTCCTCCTTTGGTTTAACATTTTAAAACATACAATGTATTGCTTGCTCAGGTAGATGCACTCCCTACTCCAGGTAATTCCATCCCACTTCACACTCCATCCTGTGCTCCATTGCCACATCAAGGCACTTCATTTTCCGGGCTCTGCAGCCCTGACTCGCTCTCCTTCTTTCCTCCAGCAGCCTTCTCTTTCCAGAATTCATGCGAACACGTCCTTCTTACGGGAAGCCCTTCACCTCACACATGCACAAACACCTGTACTTTGCTGTTTAGCCTCCCGGACAGTGTGGGACTAGAGCAGCTCCCGCGGCCACCCGCTCTAAGCACGACACCAACTTGGCGGCCTCTGACACACATCGCGACGCCAAAGCTTGTCCAGCGACAAGAGAAAGCTCTAAAACCCCCGGAGACGCAGCACTCCCGCAAACACCAACCAGTTGGCGCTTGACAGGTTTAAATTGCCGCACCCAGCCCAGGCTCCGCCTCTCCGCCGCCTCAGAGGACTGACGGGCGCGGCCCCGCCCACCGGCGGAGGTGACGGCGTGAGGAAGCGGCCGCGCTGAGTGGCTGTCGCGGAGGAAGGGGCGGGACTGGGGCGCG
>NW_010247706.1:0-1998 GCF_000690775.1 Eurypyga helias
TAAAGATCATCTAGTTCCAACCTTATTTAATCACTGGGGGATTGAAATGGGGGGAAAAAAAGAAAAAAAAAATTGGTGATAAGAATTAGTAATGTGTAAGCAGTGACCTAAACATGTCTTCTACTGAGTCTTTCCTTGGCATGCAATGTATTTGACTGACCATAGGTGTCTAATGTCATTTAAGATGACATAGGGAATTTACATCCTCATAAAGCTATGTGATAGTTAGCCATATGTGCTTAAGTCTATAAATTACTTTTTTATATTATTTTGGAAGAGTATTTTCATTGAAGGTGGAACTCTTAAGAGCCGTTGGTTGCCAACTGATGCTAGTGGTTTAACAAAATCAATGAATGAGCAATGGCAAGAGTCTTTCTCTACCATACCTAATGCATTATGTGTATGGATAGACTACATGTTGCAGGAAAATGGAGAGAGTTTCTCTCACCTACAGTGTAGCTAGAAGAGTTAATATTAAACGGATTGAATTCAGATTAAAATTGCATAAAAATTCTGTATTATGCAGACTAAATTGCTGTAACAAACACAGTGGAACAGAGTTTCACACTTTCCCCTAGTTACTTGTATGTCTGAGGTACAAAACTGAGTACTGGACTTGACCTTCTCACTTCTGAGAAAAGAGAGGTATAACTGAAGTCACTAACCCTGGTATGTAGCTAATTTACATAACAAATTTTCAGTTCTGCTTTAATGTGTTTAGCATGAACAGAGAGAGTTGAACAATTGAAAAGTAATGGCAAAGAGAAGAAACAGTGGCAGTCAGTAGTAGCAATGTTGGTATGAGTTTAAACGTTGGTAGGTCCAGAGACTTTAAGTTAAGGGAGCAAAGGGCAAAATAACAAAGAATGGAAATGGAGTCTGTTTAAGATTCCTGAATTAAAGCAGAGAACAGAGAATTTACTTTTTAATATTTGTATGTAACAGAAAGAAAAATTGTGTAACTAAGGAGGATTTCAATTTGGAGACACGTAAAAGGTCTCACACAGGCAGTAGTTAGTCATTAGAGTACTTGAATACACACATATATGACTGGGTTCTTTTCTTTCTTCTTTCCCCTCACACTAAAGGCGTCACGCTTAACACAAGCTAGCTCTATTTTGGACCTCATTATATGGATAAAGATGAATTAATTGCTGGATTCATATCTGGCTGTTGCTTAGAGACTGGGGATTAAGACCTGGTAATATTTAATATAAGCAGATAAAAGATAGTCCCAACCATTTTTATTTCATTTCATTGATTGAAAGATAGTCCTGACCATGACTTCCTAGGAAACTAGTCTTGCAAGTTGGTGATTAGCTTTTCTGTATGAATTATATATTACATTTTAGACAAGCTCCGTTTCCAAGCTAAGGAGAATTAAATGGGAAATGGAAGACAAAAATAAAACCAGAAGCAACAGTATCAGTGAAAAATGGGGCTTCATGATAAAAAAATTCTGAGAATATCTTGATATTTACTTTAGAAGCAATGATTCCACATTTGTAAAGAAGACAGTTTTTGTCTAGCCCTTAGCCTGTCCCAGTGGAAAAATGAAGGCAATAATTGGAAAATAAAAATAAATATCTGTCAAAAAGGAAAAAAAGGACACAGATAATAAACAATATAAATTAGAAGTTACTAAAAGTAAAATATGATAAGAAAAGCTAAATATATATAGGAAAATTACTGGCTTAAATAATTAAGAGTATGCCTATAAGAAACAGGTTCTGAGGACTTCTGCTGGTTATGGGCAATATTACAAATAATTGTTAAGAAAATCCAGAAGATTTCTTCTATATTTAGGAAAAAAAATATATTTCACCACAGGTAGTTTCAACTTAATGATTCATGAAGATATTACAATCTGTCTTCATTAAAACAAGAGGCCTTCAATATTATGCCCAAGTGACAGGGAGTTTGTTGACCAGATCTCTGGGTATAGAGTTAAATAGTCAGTTAGGTATGTGCCGTGGTTTAACTCCGGCCAACAAAATA
>NW_010247707.1:0-974 GCF_000690775.1 Eurypyga helias
CTCCAGCCCTCAGACCATCCCCGTGGCCTCCTCTGGACTCGCTCCAACAGGCCCATGTCCTGCCCAGAGCTGTCTGCCTTGGACTTCCCTTGTTCTCTCACATCCCCTCCCAAGGTTCCCATTGTGTCTCTGAGCTGCCCTTTACCCCCTGGCCCTCTCAGGGTCTCCCTAGGCCCCCTGCAATGCCTGCTGACATCTCCCTTGAGCCCCACTGTTCCCTGCCACTTCCCTACTTCCCTCACAACCCTCCTCTGCCCTTTGCCTCCCAGAACAGTCTTTTTCCTCTCTACACCATCTAGGATTTGCCCAATTTCCTCTAGTTTCCTTGCAGCATCCCCAAACCTCCTCATGCCCCTGGGGCATTCCTCAAGGCCCTCCACACAACCTGCTGTCACAGAATCCCAGACTGGTTTGGGTTGGAAGGGACCTTAAAGCCCACCCAGTCCCACCCCCTGCCATGGGCAGGGACACCTTCCATAGCCCAGGTTGCTCCAAGCCTCATCCAGCCTGGCCTTGGACGCTTCCAGGGATGGGGCATCCACAGCTTCTCTGGGCAACCTGTCCCAGTGCTCCCCACCCTCTGCGGGAAGAATTCCTTCCTGATATCCAATCTAAACCTCCCCACTTTCAATTTAAACCCGTTACCCCTTGTCCTGTCACTCCCTGCCCTTGGAAAAAGTCCCCCCCAGCTTCCTTGTAGCCCCCCCAGCACTGTGAGCCCTCTGCCCTGCCCGGGACCCGTTTTGACCTTTGAGGCACCCCCCACCCCCCCGGACCTCTGTGCTGCACACGCCGGAGCTGTTCGGGGGTACAAGGTCGAGTTTGGAATTGTGGAATAGGAAACTGCTGGTTTCGAAGAGAGAAAGGGGCTGTGTGGGCAGAGTCCTCTGATCAGAGTGCAAGGTCACAGTCAGATTGCTGCTGAAACTTCGGGGGGAAAAAAACCCCCGGGGAGATCGGCGCGGGCATGGGAG
>NW_010247707.1:1159-1396 GCF_000690775.1 Eurypyga helias
GGGTAAAAAAAGCCCCCCGGGGAAATGGGGGCGGGCATGGGAGCGGGCGGGAGCATGCGTGTGCAGCCATCCGTGGGGGAAGAGCTCTGATCCTGCCCCCGGCGCCTCAGCACCAGCGCTCTGCCATCCCGGCGGCCATCACGCGCGCTGCTGAGCTCCACTCAGCGACTTGGGGCTTTTCCATGCGGGTGGGGCCTGACCGGAGCTGCGGCGCGCACGTAAGCATCGCCCCAAACC
>NW_010247708.1:0-609 GCF_000690775.1 Eurypyga helias
GGGTGCAGGCGTCCAGCCACTGCGTCAGCCCGTCCACCATGGCCCGGCACAGCACCCACAGGAACCGCAGGGTGTTCAGCGCCCGCTGCACCACGTTGCCCCGCTCTGCCAGGGTGACCAAAGGGGGTGGTGGGTCACTTTGTGCCTACTCGGACCACTCCAGCATCCCCCTGCGCTGCAGTCCTGCTGCCCACCTACCTGAGCCTTCCTCCTCTTCCTCCTGGCCTTCAGCCTCTTCGGGTGCCTCCAAATCCTCCTCCCTCGCTCCGCTGTCCCCTGAAATGGTCAGATCCCCCCAGGAAGGGGTAGCACTCTCTCAGTGGGGGATGGACATCATTTCTGGCCCAAACCTGGGGCTCTCCCACTCATCACCCCATCCCCTGTCCCGCGCCACATCCAGCTTAAAAACCACAAAGGAGAGCTGCGTGGCTTGGGCTCAACCCTATCGCGGCCATCAGAGAGTCCACACACACCCCACGACCCTGCTGAGGTCATGCCCCATTATGGGATGCCGACAGCAGCATGGGCACCCAAACAGTGGGCACAGGGCAGGGCTGCGTCGCCTTCCCACATCCCCAGCCCCATTTTGGGGTGAGCCTGACCCACCGG
>NW_010247708.1:769-1218 GCF_000690775.1 Eurypyga helias
TGCTCACCTGGAAGGCACTCTGCCTGCCCGGCCGCGGCTCCTCCGGCACCGCCGCCTCCTCCTCCTCCTCGCTGTCCGACTCGAAGAGGAAGTATTCCCCCGAATGCAGCACTGCCGGGGTGGCATGGGGTGTCACGGCACGGCCGGTGCCATGGCACGGGGTGTCACGGCACGGCACGGGGTGTCACGGCACCGGTGGTGCCCAGGCTGGCTCTGCTGCCATCTTCCCAGAGCCCTCTGCCTGGCACAGTGCCGAGGACACCCGTGGGGATCCCCGTTGAGGACAACTCTCACGTCCCACAAACGGGGTCCCTCTGGTGCCGGCATTCGGAGGTGACCAACGCCGGTAACCCCAAACCCGGCACCCCCAATCCAACACCCCCATTAGTGTTGGGACACGGAGAAGCCCTAGTTAGTGCCCTACGGCCCAGCGTGGGAACGGGGGACAT
>NW_010247709.1:0-4156 GCF_000690775.1 Eurypyga helias
AGTTCCTCCCTATCTTTCCTGTAGGAAAGAGTTCCTACAGGAGTTCCTCCCTATCTTTCCTGTAGGCCCCCTTCAAGTACTGGAAGGCTGCTGTAAGGCCTCCCTGGACCATTTGCTGTAAACAAATGAACAAAAAATAGCAACTTCTAGATTTGTAGTCATTTCCTAACCACTGGATTTTGCATGGGATCTGGGGTCTGAGCTGGAAGCTGCTGCTCCTGCTCAAAGAACTGCTTGCTCAGCAGCAGCTGCTTTCATTTTAAGTGATTTGGGCAGTTCCTTGGACAGGCACCAGTGAAATTTCTGTGGTGGCAGTCATTACTGTATTGTATGTTTGTGTCATCCGTGGGATACAGAAGCATTTCTCCCTGGGCAGTGTAGAGTTAACTTGCCTCTTGCTCTGTGCCTTGGGAATAAGAGCTGGGATGGCAGCCCATAGTAGGAGGGCCTGGATTGAACTCAGCAGTGAAGAGGAGGGATAACATTTTTGTGTGAGGAAGATGCTTGCCAAGAAATTGAGAAGGAAAGCAACAGTGGGAGAAAGGAAGTAACTCATCAGGTGCTCAGGATAGACAACAGCAGTTTTGGGAGCTGGGTACACATCAGGGTCTTGGGTGGATCTTTCTCTGCATAGGACACTCACCAGAGAGAGAAAGCAGGAGGAAGGCAGATGCCTTCATAAGCCTGGGAACATTGCCAGCACCTCACAAGCATCCTGTTTCCTACCAATACAGGCTCAATGAATACCACTACACCACTTTTAGAGAGGAAGAGACTGAGGTTGTAGAGAACTTTTACATGTAGGACTAGTTTTCTAGCAGCACGCATCACAGCAGGGCAGGAACATGCAGGTAGGGGCAAAGAGGAGGGAGGCAGCAGCTGCAGGCACCCCTGCCCCAGCCCGCTCGAGGACCACACGCTGGGACAGAGCACTGTTAGGCACCCAGCCCCAGGTCTCATAGCAAGGCAATGCTGCAAGCAGGAGAATAACCCCCTCTTTCCTACCAGGAGGCTGTCTTCCTTCCTCTATTTCATGAAATCAATGATATTACACTGAAAAAAAAGGAGTGAGTGACAGAATAGTCCTGCTATAGCTGTCTAAGCAAAAAACAAACAAAAAAACCCCAAACCAAAACAAAAAACAACCAACAAAGTGAAGGATGAATCAATCCTACCTTCCCAAGGCAACTAGTACTACCTTGAATTTCAAGACAAAGACAGGCCTGAACAAACTTTCCAATTACTACACTCAGAAACACCTTGATCCAGATCTCATCGTGCTGGCTTAAGCCCAGCTCTGAGGACCTAAATCTCTCACACTAAGGAGTAATTAATTTGAAATCAGTGCAACGGCACTGTTATAAAATTAGAATAAACTAAAGGATGGTCTGGCTCCTCCGTTTTCTGGACACCGAAGCAAAGGACTTCTGAGACAAGAATGGATTACTTGCAACTCTGAAGGAAGGCTGCTGAAAAACAAAACCACTTGGCTTTGTAATTCCCAAATGCAAAATACAGTTGGGTAGAAAGAAGTGAGGTAAATCATTGCTTCCAAAGTTATTCATGGAATAAGATGCTACAAAAGTGGGGGGAAAAGGAAATGTTTAGGATGCAAAGACTTGTTTTCCTTTGCTTTTAACCAGCCATTTGAAAACACCGCAACATGACCAATTCCTCAAAAATGTTTTCCTGACCACAGCATCTTGCATGCAGACAAACACACGGATTATGCCAGTTCCTGGAAGAACAAACGTCATTAGCTTTTTTTAATACTGGAGCACATGTCTGTTTGTATTGTTGTTTTGCTCTCTTCTTATCTCCCTAATTTTGGGGGATGGTTTTTTTCCTTTTTTCGGTTCCTAGACTATTGTTTAGACAAATACAATGGGTGATTTTTTTCCTCTGGTTGTTCTTTTATTGTTTGGCTCTTCAGACTTTTTGCCTGTGCGAGTAAAATTGCCCTTCCTTAACACATGCTGTTTCAGCCTGAACAGCTTCCACTGGGCCATCTTCATGCTACTGTTCTAAACAATTTACTCAATTCAAAGTAGTTAATTTGTTAGTTGCTATTGTCAGAAGTCAGCTTTTGAGGTCTGGGCTTTAACCTTTTAGGTGAGGGCTCCTGTTTCACCACTTTGCATTTGAGAAGAATTTTTAAGGAGAAAGATAAGGAGAAAGATGGGAGCCTGAACAGCTTCCACTGGGCCATCTTCATGCTACTGTTCTAAACAATTTACTCAATTCAAAGTAGTTAATTTGTTAGTTGCTATTGTCAGAAGTCAGCTTTTGAGGTCTGGGCTTTAACCTTTTAGGTGAGGGCTCCTGTTTCACCACTTTGCATTTGAGAAGAATTTTTAAGGAGAAAGATAAGGAGAAAGATGGGAATCTGACTTGATTTCCTGGGCAGATTTCTCAGGCACTAATTTCTGTTACGGTGGTACTGAGTCAAGGCAGCAATTAGGCATGTACTTACATGCCTTTGAAGTCAGTGGGATGTATTATTGTCTCAAAAATGGACAGGCTTAAGCAAGTGCTCTCCCAAACGAACTTTATTAATTGTAATCTAGTGCATGCCTGCACTGGGAGGCTTTAGAAAGTTAAGGTGCCTAGGTTAAAGCTGCAGAGTCAACGCACATACAGTGAAGTGCATTAATCTGTTCTACGGATGCTCTCATTACCATTACATCTTCGTAGATTAATCCGAGCACAGCTACGGGCAAGCCCTCAAGCGGTGCTTGTGACACTGAACAGCTCTGAACACAGCGTGCCACTTAGTAGTCTCTTTCTGTAATCCACAATCTAATGTAGATTAGATAAGATTAGATTAGATTAGATACTAGTGTCCTTCGAGTGTTTGTTGCTGAAATTAATTCAGCTGCCATAAAATTTCACTTGTACAATAAGTAAAAATTGCCAAACTTCAGGAGTTACAAAATCTGGACCAAAGAAAAGGGATAGATGACATGATGGGAAACATGAAAGACATGTCTCTAAAGATGTGACGACAAAAAAAAAAAAAAGAGAAGTATTTATGGAAAGGTGATCCAGGACGATAACACTGTGAATCTCAGTCCCTCAACAGGGCAAAAGTCTGAATCAAAATTAGAGGAGTTACATTTAGCTAAATTTAAAACTGAAAGGATGGAGTGGGATCCCTGACAACTTGCAGAATTAACTACCGGCTGAAATGTCAATCTGCTTTAAAATAGTTGTGCTCTGAGTGCAAACAATAATTGTTGTATGTCAGTGAGTGTATCCTATTTGCTAATTGAAAGATTTTATGGTATAATGCATTCTTGTGGACAGGCAATGAGCAGACAGAATGCTAGCAATATGCTGTACTGGTTGTCTGAAAACCTGCTGTGCTTTGTTTCTCTTTGCTAAATTCTCCCCCAAAAAGAAAATCTTAATTAAATCACAAGCATCTCTCTGATGAGCTTCTCTTTTGATCTCGCTCTTGTGATACTCTCTATCCTGACAGGCTGTGATACTCCACTAGACTCGCTTTGTGTTTTCTTCCTTGGGGACAACAACTGCTTTATTCCAAGCATTTCCTTGGCCTAGGATTTGGGAGTTCTGAAAGAATGCAAACATCTTCTTCCCACCTATCAGTGTGAGCGTCAGACCCAACGTGAACTAATTAGTGACATAATGAACGCCACAGCAGTTTATTGCCAGGAAGCTCCTAATGACGTGGCAGTAATGTCCCAAGGACTAGTCAAGATTTTCTTCATTTCCCTTTAGCAATTCTACCTGACAAATTAGGAAAAAAATTAAAATAAAACTGTATTTAGAACAGAGGCTGTGACTGAAAATACTTGACACACACTCTTCTGTTTTTCTGGGGTTACAGCATGCAACTCTTGTCCATAGATCCCAGCAGTTTGGCTACCGAGAGCGGAGCAGAGTGGTCACGATCCCGCCTCATTGATTTTGGGGTACTGGTCCCGATGTCAGCTGCCATGTACTATTCAGCATCACTTTGTGATGGGTGGGGTGCGGCCCTACCATCACCCCGAGCCCGAGTGTTTTAATCAAACGCGGATATTTATTAGTAGGACTGTGTAAAAGCGGAGGTAAATGTTTGCCGCACAGGTCAAACTAAGGGAGAAGCAGGTAGGTGGCTGCCGGTCGCTCACAACCGCATGTGGTCCAG
>NW_010247710.1:0-7365 GCF_000690775.1 Eurypyga helias
CTCAGCCTCACGGCCCCGCGCCCTGACACCCCAGAGCGGCCCCTTCTCGCCCGCCTCAGGCGCCCCGCACCCACCTTCCAGCCCTGGGGCGCCAACACTGTGCTCGGGACCCCCAGGCTCTCCCCTGCGAGGGTGCCCCGGGGTAGGAGACCGTGAGGAGGGACTCCCCACCCCCTGCCAAGGGGTCAGCACCCAAACCCAGCCCCGTGCTCTCCACCCCAAAGCTCAGGATGGCATCTTCAGGACACGGCTTCATCCCCACATCCCAACTGGGAGCATCTCCCTCCCCCAGCCCCAGAGAAACCACCTCGTGCCTGCCCAGCGTACGCACCACATCACTTTTATTGAGTCTAGGTCCCTCCGCGTTCTGCACGTAGAAAATACAATTAAAAAGGCCGGTGTTTGTAAACAGGCAGGGGAGCGGTAAGGCAAACAGAAATAGCCACAGCACCTCCGCAGCCTCCTGCTCTCAACCCCTTGGGAGATGGAGCGGCTCCCTGGGTGACAACCAAAGATATGGGACACCGTGTGCTTTTTCAGCCATGGGACCTTGCCAGAGCCACAAAAGCCACCAGGTACCAGACCCCCCTCCATCACCATGGGGAATGGGCACCAAAAGGCATCTCAGCATTGGCATCTGCTGAGCCTCGAGCATCTCGACCACTGCTGGGCTCCATGGGAGGTGGTTCTGCGCTCCCCATGTCCAAGAGGAGCGGTCTGCAGGGTTGGGTGTTGTCAGCGTGGGCACTCCCGTCTTCATGCCGAGGGGCCCTCCAAGCCCCAGCGCTGCGTCTCAGGCAGGAGCCGAGCGAAGGGGCTTGGGAGGCAGCCGGTGCCATATGAATGAGGGGTCTGCTGAAGCCTGGTTTTGTCAGAAGTTGAGGGCACCAAGGCTGAAGGTGCCTTGGGGGAGGCAAGAGGAACACGTGCCTTCACAGAGTCCCTTAAACATTCACGCTGTGTTTGGGGCTTCTCTTCCTCCTCCTCCATCTGGGTCTCCCCATCTTGCCCCGATGAAGGACAGGCAAAGCCAGGGGGTGCACAAAGCTGGGCTGGACCCTGATCACAGATGCAGTGATAGATACATGTGAATTCCTCCCTCAGGGTTTGAGAAATCAAACAAGGAAGAAGGGAACTTGAAGACTGAACATGGGCAGTTTGCTGTTGGGGTTTAACTCCTCCAGCCAGAACTGCAGCTGGGGGAACTGCTCAATCCACAAAAGCAGAAATGAAACCATCATCCAGAGAGATGACGCAGGGATAGCCCAGAGCAACGACAGCCACCAAGAGCGTAAACGACCAAGAGAACAATGTAGAAGGGATTAATACTGACTGCTTTATCCCTAAAGCATTCCTTAAAACCTACATCCAGCCCAGTCCTGTTCCCTGGACACCTCCTGGAAGAACAGGATTGGAAATTTGAAGAGCCTTGCTCTAGTGTAGTGTCTCCAGGAGGTAGATGCAGCCACAGCACCTTCTCTAGCGACTGAGCAACCCCTGGCAGGGGAAACATTGCACCTGCATGTCCCTACCCCGGGCTTGTCCTGATCCTCCAAAAAACACTCGGGCTGAAGGTGATGGTCCCGTGTTGTAACAGAAAGTGCAGCCCAGACGGAGGGAGATGGAAGAGTGAGGGCAGCAGCCTGGCAAGATGAGCCATGGGAAAGCAATTAAACCAAACACTGACAAAGAAGAGGACTATGGGGATGTCACCCTGTCCGATAAACATGATTACTAGTTCCCTTTATGCAAGACATACCATCTCCCTCCAATGTTAGGAGAAGGAGGAGTTTAAGCTGTGGAGAGGAGCTCCACTAGCCCAGGGGTACACGGGTGAGAGCGGCATGCCTTCGCAAACCCAACCGCGACCCCTCAGTCACGTCTCAGGTAGTGATGCCGGCCCTGGAGGGGCAGAACGGGTCCCCTCGTAGTGATGCTCTGGCTTCACCAGGGAGTCAGGGCTGAGGGGAGACACCTGACTGCCTGGTGCGTTGACAACGAGCTACAAACCATCGCGGGGCTCTTTCAGCCAAGCCCCAGGTTACAATGCTCCTCTTGGATCTTCCCAACAGGTTTCCTCCCTGCTTCCCTTTGGTCCTAGGGGAAATCTGCGTCCCCACAGCAGCAGCGTGGTCCAGCCTGGAGGAGGAGTCAGGCTGTGAGATCCACGAAGATGGCGTTGGCAGTGGTCTGTCCAAAGATGAAGGCTCCGAGCGTGACCATGAACACGCCGTAGCTGACCTGGGCCCACCAGCTGCAGATACAGGAGGACAGGGCATGCTTAGAGGGGACCTTCACCAACATCCGCAGGGGAAGAGGGGAGAAGGGAAGCGCGTTTTGGTTACCTGATTGCCCTGGTTTCTTGGATCTCGGAGAGCTTGGCCTGAATCAGGCAGAGCCCTGAAAGGGAGAGGAGGCAAATTAAACCCAGATGAGGGCTGAGCAGACACCCCACCAGCCATGGGGCTGCACTGCCTGTTACAAAGCAGAGAGCCCAGTCCTCATGCCAGCTGACCTCGTGCCACACTTTTGCCTTCTCTAAAGGCCTCCTGGTTCCTGCGTCTCCCTCCCTCTTGGAGAGAGAAGGCAAAGAGACCTCCTCTGGCCTCTGAGCATCCCAGGATGCCCTACCTGGGAAGACGAAGATGAAGCAGGCGGCCAAGCCCCCGATGACCGAGATGACTTTGCCGATGTCCGGGATGAAGAGAGCCAAGAGGAGGGTCAGGAGGAACCAGCTGATGGTCTGGAGCAGACGCCTCCTCCGCTCCCGAACCACGTCCTCCTCCACCGTCACCCCAGTGTAGCGGAGCCAGAGACCCTCCAAGACAGCTCTGTGGGCAAAGACCCAGGGCAGGGGGGTTTCCCCATGCTGCCCCTCCTGCCCCCCTGCCCCCAGCCCCTGCCTCTCCCTGGCACTCACCGGCCGCAGAAGTGCAGGATGGGGTAGGACGTCAGCACGCAGAGGATGATGAAGGCCCGGGCGAGGGCAACAGGGATGTCGTTGGAGGGGTAGGACATCAAAACGTCCTGCTCCACGCCAGCCCCAAAGGTCAGGAAGCCGCAAACACCTGCCGGGAAGGGAGCAGTCAGTGGGGCATGGAGACAAGCCTCCTGCATGCATGAGAGAGACCAGACTTGGATGGATGTGGCACAGGGCACATCGCAGGGGGGGTGAGATGGACTCCCCTCCCTTCCTGCTCTGTCCCTCTGCTCACCAGAGCGTCCTCCCCTCCAGAAGCTCACAGGCCCTCCGAGGACTGTGCCAAATTCACACAGCACCCCCTCGCTCACCAGTGCCCGTGTAGACGAAGAGAGCGATCACCATGGCTGCCGTCACCACTGCCCCCCAGGTCTTCACCTCCGGCTGCTTCATGCTGTTAAAGACGGGCACGCTGCTCACGTGGCACTGCCAGGGACACGGAGAGAGAGCGGGAACACACGAGGGGCTGAGACGGAGTCACGAGGGAATCTCACGCGTGACATCGCGGGTTTGTGGCAATATTGTGATCCCCCGGGTTTGTCACTGGAGAAGAAAAATTGGGGGACAGGCTGCCCTGGACTTCCCAGTTGGGGTAAAATCGATCTGTCTCCATCCAGGGGTGGTGACATGTTAAACTGGGTGAGCACACGGGGAGGGTTTTGGCTGAACAGCCAGGGGAGCGTCCCTGGACCACTCTGTTCCCCCACGCAGGCAGCTGCAGGGTGAGAAGGGGAGAACCAGGCTCGTGGCCTTAGACTGGGTATCAGGAAGAAATCCTTCCCGGAGAGGGTGGGGAGGCCCTGGGACAGGTTGCCCAGAGAAGCTGTGGATGCCCCATCCCTGGAAGTGTCCAAGGCCAGGCTGGATGAGGCTTGGAGCAACCTGGTCTAGTGGAAGGTGTCCCTGCCCATGGCAGGGGGGTTGGAACTGGATGGTCTTTAAGGTCCTTTCCAACCCAAACCGTTCTGTGATCCTATGATTCTATGATTGTTACCTGGAAGCCAAAGCAGATGGTGGGCATGGCATTGAAGACGGCCATCCAGGTGGAGGGGCTGGCAGGAGAGAAACACCCACCGGTCAGACCACGGCCCCCCGACACCCCCCCCCAGCATCCCGGAGAGGAAGAGCTGGGGATGCTCGGTGCTGAGCTCACTCCTCTGCTCACCAGCCCCAGGAGCTGTGCTGGCCAAGGGAATGCCCAAAATCATCCTAAACCAGACACAGCCCCTGTTGCTGGGTGAGCACAAGCACTGCACGGGCGTATTGGAGCTGAAAGTCACCCAGTACTCCTCAAACCCTGCGATGGAGCTGTGAGGACCTCCAAGGCGTCTTTTCCCCCTCCTTCACCATCTGCTCCTCCGAAACACTGAGATACGGCCACTTCTGGCAGCAACACGCAGAGTCGCCCAGGCCCAGGGACGGGACTCGTGCAGGATCCAGCCTTTGCAGCCCTGGCTCCACAGCCCTGCCCGGCTCTGCAGCCCTGTGATGGCCACTGCCAGCATCTGCCCGTGCACGCACCTGGTGGGGATCTCCACAGGCATGAGCTCCTTGTCAGGCCAGATGTACTTGATGATAATGACTGCCGTGACGTACCAGGTGCCAACCACGCTCAGGGAGCTGCAAGAAGGGACAGGACACCATCACCGTACTGCCTGACCGCTCTGCGCAGGGTCTTCTCCCAGCCCCATCTTCCTCCCTGCACAGCCCAGGCTCCCCCAGTCCTTCCCACGGGAATATGCCAGGCACTGTCCCTGGTGCAGATGCCAATGCAATCCCACTGCACTTGGGGGCTGCTCTGTCCCACTGTGAGTGGCAGACCTGCCAGCAAGGGGACGGGCTGCGTTTGGGGCAGGTGTTAACAACGTGACGCTCCGCAGTGGCCCTGGTCCAGCTCCAGCAGCCAGAGTACACCGAGGTGGAGCAGGGCTGGCCTGCAGTCCACTCATCCTGAGGACCCTTACTGCCTCCCCCTTCTGCTGAATGGCCAACTCCACACACAGGGGACAATGCAGCTCAAAGTGTCTCTCCCTGCTTCCTCCAGCGAGCCGAAGAGAGGGACACAAGCTCTGGTGTACGATGCTGTGGCTGCGTGGTGCTCCTCTGCTTCCCAGAAGGGAAAACTGAGGCACGAGACAGCAGAGGAGATGTCCAACCCCTCATGGCTACAGCCAGACGTTTCCACTCCCTGTCCCCTGGGACCATGCTTAGGAGGGTGCTGGGTGGCCCACCCCAGCTCCCAGCCCTGGAGGGCTTTCCTCACCCACCTGGCATATTTTTGGAAGCCGATCTCCTTGGGGATGGAGAGGGGCAGGATGAGAAGGAAGGCAGTGATGCTGATGGTGAACTTGCGGTCCGTGTACCACTGGCTGCTCCCAGCTTCCTCAGGCTCCGTCACCAGGGCAGCGATAACTGTGGGGACAGCCAGGGCGGCCACGTTGTCCCTTTCCGTGTAAAGGGACAGCAACTGGTGACTGTTTTCCCGTGAGACACACTTACTCTTGTCCTCCTGGTCTCCGATGATGATGAGGAAAGCGATGCAGGTGCCGAAGGTGTAGACGGCGATGGCCACCTCGCACAGCACGCCAGGCACCTTCCCGCAGACGGCCCACACCACCTCCTGGTAGGTGCGCTCGTTGCTGGCCTGCGAGCAGTACGCCAGGATCACCAAGCCTCCAATGATGAAAACCAGCATGCACTGCAGTGGGGAGAGAGACGGGGAGGGGACACTCAGGCAACAGTGTGACAAGGTTCCCCAAAGCCACCCCGAGCAGCTGCCCTGAACGCGCTGAGCACCTCGGATGCGCCTCACCCCACAGGGCTCCCTCCCAGGAGCCAGATCCTTCCCAAACCCCTTCTCGGACTCCGCACATCCCCCCCATATCCCCTCACAGGGTGGGAGAGGGGACCGTCCCCCTCCCTGCCCTCTCACCATCTGCAGCACGATGCCTGCAGCCACACCGCCAGCCATGCTGAAGGCGGCAGGGAAGTTGAGCAGCCCAGCCCCGAGGGCAGCATTGACCACGATGAAGACGGCTCCCAAAGCTGACGTGGCCCCCAGGCCGTTCCCTTGGCTCTCTCCGCTCTTTGGCACCGTCTCCACGCTGGGGCTCTGCAGGAGCCTGGCCCGTTCCCCGGCATCAGCACTCCACTCCCAATCCTTGTAGTCACTGTTGATGCTCCCAGTGCCCTGAGCCATCGTCCCTCCTAGGGTGGCACCCGCCATCGTCTCTCCTAGGGTGGCACCCGCCACCGTCCACGTCCCACTAGTGCTCCTGCACCAGGCTCCGCCGTCGGCCTCGAGCGGGATACTCTGCTGGTGCTGGCTCCATCAGGCAGGGAGGGCAGGGGATGGGCAGGCTGGGACCGCAGCAGCGCAGGGTCAGGCACTTCACCGCTCCTACAAGGGGATGAAGGAGGACACAGTGAGCGTTAATACGGTGCATTAATGAGGGACGACCTGGGCACCGATGGGAGCGCAGAGAACACGAGTTCAATGGGTCTCAGCTCGAGGCTCATGGCACACGGGTGTCCTCACGCCAGCAGAGACATGGCGAGAGAACTCACTTCTCGTCCCCCCGAATCCGCTGCCGTCAGAGGGGAGACAGAGCCCCGGCCGTGGGGCTGGGGAGCTGCAGCCTCTCGGCAGGACTTGCCCGTCTGCAGGCACGGGACTTGGCGTCACGGGTCACTTCCTGATTTCCCACCCCAATTCCTGCAAGCTCTGCAAGAGCCGCTGCGCACATGTGCCTGGGTAAAGGTCAAGGCTGGGCTTGAGCAGAAACACCGTGTCACCGGGGGAAGCAGGACCGGCCCCTTCCAGTGCACCCCAGCGTCACCACCAGCACACGATGTCTCAGGCGATTCTGGACCTGAGGAGCCGGTGTTTCCTGTGCCGCAGCCCTTGGGGGATGGACAGCCCCGATCTCATCCCCGTGCCTGCGAGCTGAAGGGCATCGACCCTCACAACCTGGCAGAGGATCACTTTTCGAGGAAAAGCCGTTTTCCTAGACGATGTCTCCAGAGACTCTCCCTGACCAGCCCACCCTTTGCTCCTAGGCTGCTGCAGCCCCATGCTCGTGGGATGAATTCTCTTCAATGACTTCCAGGGAAGTGGTGGAACCCCGCAGGTGTGGGCAGGGGCGGAAGAAAGGGGGTAGAGGGGTCCCCAGGCCCGTGGGTCTGCTGGCACGCGTGGGTCCGCTTTGGCTGAAGCCCCTGCGTGGATGAGGAAAGGGTCCATGCTTCTCCCATGGCCAGAGGAGGATGCTCCGGGGTTGTCCTTTCACCCCAGGCAAAGCCACCATGTCGGCGACAACCAGAGACCGCTTCTCCGGGGGTGACCCGACAGACCCACGGACCGGCGCGGGCCGCGGCAGCGCCCC
>NW_010247711.1:0-227 GCF_000690775.1 Eurypyga helias
GCCGGAGCTGCCGGGAGCGCCCCGGCCCGCGCGAGGCTGGTGAGGCTCAGCGGCCCATCCCTGCATAATATACACACTTTATTTATGAATCCGTATGTATACAGACTTTCTATACACACCTTACCTATATAATAAAAATGTACATGTGTATACATGGCCGTATAAATATAGAACTGTAGAAATCTCGGAGCGGATCCGTCTATTCACAGCGGCTCCTCTTGGCTGGG
>NW_010247711.1:327-652 GCF_000690775.1 Eurypyga helias
GGAAGAGCCGACGGCGCGGCGAGCGCGGCCTGGCCCCGTGCTGGCAAGGGCGCTCCGTTTTTTGGGTTTTTTTTGGGAGTGGGGCTGCTTTGCTCCCTAGGGACAGGCTCCGCCGATGGAGTGAGCCCTCTTCGCCCCATCGCCCTGTGCCAGGAAGGCAAAACGCCGGGATGTAACCCTCCCGGCGGGGAGCACGGGCGCGGAGGACGGAAGGACAGTCTGTTCCTAAAGCCAGCGCCGAACGGCCGTTGGAATCGGCACGAGGAACCCGAGAGCAGCGGGAAGGACGCTCACCTCCTTGTGCAGCACGTGCGAGCAGGCCATG
>NW_010247711.1:692-1038 GCF_000690775.1 Eurypyga helias
GCACATGAGACACAGCTTACAGGCAGCCGGGCTCTGGGACAAGCGGCGAGGGAACAGGAGGGAGTCAAGCACGGAAGTCGTACAACCCTGCTCCGCAGATCCCGCATTCCAGGTACTCATCCCGTCGGCAGGGGATAGGGTTTGCCCGGTTCCTCCCTCTACCCGCAGCCCTTGGATGAGGGAGCCCCCAGCGCTGTTCTTGGGGCCGATCCCCGATGCGGAGCACGGAGACTCCATGCCCCCGACCCTTCCCTTCTACCTCCCGGGGGACGGCGAAGCGCTCTAGGAAAGCCAAACGGCCTTACGTGGGAGGCTGTGCCGGCGTAAGCCACCTGGGCCGGGGGCA
>NW_010247712.1:0-5182 GCF_000690775.1 Eurypyga helias
CTGTGATTCTAGGATTCTATGAAACAAAGGAATTGCTTTTCACTGAGTACATAACTCCTCACTACAGGATACTGTTGGGACCCTGATTTCTGCAGGTTTCAAAACTTTGGGCACTGCCGTAGTGCCTGGGCGTAAAAGAGAAACGGAGAAATAGCGCTGGGGCTCCCACAGCAGCACTGCACATGCTCCCGCCAGCCATGTGCCCCAGAGCTGGCCCCAGATTCCTCCTGGCAGGCAGAGTGTGGGCAGCCAGTGCGTTTGGCCTCCAGCCCAGCATCAAAGCTCACTTTAAGATACCGTTATCTTCATCCGTGCTTGGGTGACACGTGCTGTCTCCACGTTGGCACGCGCTACAGACGTACCGGGCAGCTGCCAGGCCACTACTCTGCCCGCAAGGCCAGTCCTCTTGCCTCAAGTGTCCGTCAGCGCGAAGAACCGGCTGCCAAACCCTGTGCCTGTAGCTCCAAGCCTCCCTCCAAACGCTGACGTGTGAGTAAACGTTCCGTCTAATCCAGAGCCACCTTCTCTGCAATTCCCAGACGTTCCTGCTTATAAGCCCATCCGCCTTCCTGCTAGTGACACTTTGTCCATCCAGGTGAGCAGTCCTCCAGCAGGAAAAACTAATTCTATGGTTTGCAAAAGTATTCAATTTGAGGCAAGAGGGTAAGAAGGATGTGGGATGTGTACCTGCGTGCACGCGCCTGCCTCTGCTTGCTGGAGGGTTTCTGAATTCCTCAGGAATGGAAGTTGACAGCCTTATCCCACCTCCCGGAAGGAAATCTTTGAACTGGGATCAAGCTCAGATGGGATTTTGAGGAGTATTGAGTAAGGACATGGGGAGACTTAGTCAAAATAGAAGCGGTGGCACACGGACAATGGGGCTCAAGTGGTGTGGGAGTCTTTCCAAGCGAAGTAGGATGTAGTTGTCGTGAGTTACAGGCACTTAGAGTTGGTCTTGCTGTTGCCGAGGCTTTTCCCTGGGAGCGTGCGGTGATCTCGCTGTGTCGCTGCTCTTCCTAAACGCGCTTTGTGACGAACCTGGGCACACGCTCCTTTCTCGGGCTGTCCCCCAGCATAGTTCCTGCAGGCTTCTAGGCAGGCAGCCGCATCCACGGCACAGCTTCCCAAACCTCCTTGCAACCCACTGCCAGCAACAGAGATGTATTTTGTTCCTATGGCAACCCAAACAATATTACCTTGACTTAAATGGATTCAGGCAATATTAAAACCAGCCTCTTTAGGAATTCCTGGTGTTGGAGGGGCTGAGAATTTTAATTTTGTGTAATGCGAGCTGACACCGTGTTTATGAGCTGCTTGCTGGATGTTTTCTTCAATTAGTACAAAGCGGAGCGGATTTGTTTTCGGGGCTTAGCTGGGAGATGGGAGGGTGCGGGCCTTGCGCCGCCGAAAGCGTTATTGAGTTACGCTGCAGGAACGGCGCTTCCCTCACCCGACAGCCGGGAAAAAAAAAGTGCCCTTCTCGTGGAAATCTGGCACGTGGCAGCAGCGTTAAATAAGGTTTGTTAGCGGCCTCGTCCCAAGTGCAGCGGGAGGAGGTGGCTGGGTGCCTTGTAGGTGAAGAGGTCTCCTTTCCCAGCTCTGTTTCCATGTTTCCTTGTTCTGCTCCATCCCTCTCGCTATCAGCCCGCCCGCACATCCTGCTCCAAGCTTCCCTCCACCTGGCTAAGAGATATCCTGGCTGTTTTCCTCATCCAGAGATATCACTGAGATTATAAATCTATAAGGGCCCAGGGAATGCTCCGCTATCTACATGGATAAAAATGATGAAGAAAACACAAGTGTGAAACAAGACAGGGAGTTTTCCACCAGTGTTTTCCTAAACTACCCTGTTCCTTACTTGGAGTCGGATCAGGATAGCCAAGTAAAGCTCCTCTTTGTCAGGTCTATGTGTCTGTTCCCTGGATTTGGGGCTCTGGGGTGGAACCAGCTTGGCCTGGGTGCATTACAGGAGTAGGAAAGTCAGTACTGGCTTTTAATCTGGCCGTTTGAAGGATAAGGGACAAAAACCTGGGAATAATAGTCTGATTGCTCCAATTGGTGTAAGTACTAGAAAGCGGCTCTCAAGAAGGTAAAGACATGACAAAGTCTAGTTGGTGCCATGGAATAATGTAGGATTCAAATGGGAAATAAGGAGTGAGGAGTTAGTTAGCCCCTGGAACCAATTCCAAATGGATACGGACAGATCTTCCTTCCCTGGGACCCCCCAGACCGTGACTGGCTGGTCTTCACCATACACCCACTGCCAGCGAAGGGGCTTGAGGTGGGAATCCCTGGGCGAGATTCTCTGGGATTGCGATGAACGCGGGGTCGGACTACAACACCGTTACCTTCCATCTGGGCTGAAAGTCCAGGAACGTTGATATCTTCATGCTTAGACATCCCGTGTCCCTGACTGATCCCAGACAGCCGTGATCACAGGCTGGCTCTGTCCTTGGGTCTTTTTATTCTTTTCAGTATTTCACTGCTGCTGTAACAGAAGGATGTTGGTGTTAGGAGAGAGACAGATTTGGACTCAGCCCAGATTTGGACTGGGATTGTGCCCGGAACACGCTCCCAGTTTGCTCCTTCGCTAAGACAGGCTGTGGTTAAAAGACTGCTCTTTACTCCCAGCTTTTCAACTCCAACTCCATTATTATTTTCCAAGTGTGACTTACAGAAGGACAAAGAGGAAAGGGAGAGCGAGAGAGACAGGGCGGGAGAGAGGAACACGCACGCAAACACACTCACACAAAGGAGAGCGAAATCCCTGACCATTCCAGTTGGAATGTCCCAGACACTTCAGCCGAAAGCCACCGCACGGCACAAATCCATGGTGGTATTTGGAAGGGATGAGCCCACCCCTGTAAGCCTCTTCATCCTGCTCCACAGAGTTTGCCAGGAGGATTAACCCAGTCTTGTTCTCAATCCCAGTTTATGAGTTCCCTGCTGGTGGGGAAGATCCTGTGTGTTTAAACAACAGCCTAATTAATCCCTATTTTATTACTTTCTCTTGTCAAGTGGCTAAATAGAAGCTGTCAGCCAGCAGCCACCACCGCTCACATTTGTTTTGATCCCAAATTACTTCATCAGAACCATCTGCTCCGTACGCGGGGCGCTCAGCGGTTGTTTATTTCTCTCTCTGGACACGGCGTGGGGCACAAACAGCCTCCCCCATGGGACTCCCTGCGTGAGGTTCCTCTGGACCCCGGAGACGGTCCTGGAGGGGTCCGTAAAGTCTCGGAGCAACGTAACAAAGCCAGGCTGAGGGGACACAGGGCTCCGTCCTGTTGGGCCAGGCAAGTTCGTGTTCCTCCCTGGGGCTAAGGAAGGTCAGAAAGCCCCAAAGCCCAGTTGGGATGCACGCTTCCTGCTGGGATGAGCCAGCACTGATCCAAACATCCACCCCCTTCTTCCCTGGGCTTCCTGAGCCTCTACCCAGGGCTGATCTTCCCCGGGGCCAAGTGTCTAACCACCGGCACCCTCCTGACAGGCTGTTCCAGACCAAGTGCAGCAGCTGCTTGAAGGTGATCGCCCCCTCCGAGCTCATCATGCGGGTGCTGGAGAACGTCTACCACGTTCACTGCTTCTACTGCTGCGAGTGTGAGCGGCGCCTGCAGCGGGGAGACGAGTTTGTGCTCAAGGAGGGGCAGCTCCTGTGCCGCAGCGACTACGAGAAGGAGAAGGAGATGCTGAGCGCTATCAGCCCGGCACCCACCGAGTCCGGTGAGGGGCCAGAGTGGTGCTGAGGGTGGGGAACTGGGGTGAACTTGTAGGGGGTAGGAACCGCCTGGTCCCTGAATGGGGGAGGGTTCAGAGGGAAGAGAGGTAGGTAGGGGGAGGTTGTAGCATCTTTTCTCCCTGGTGACTGGCAGCCAAGGAGGTACCAGGCTGCTGAGATCTACTCGGCTGATCTGGAGAGGTGGGTGGGGGGCTGCTCTGCGAAATGCAGAACGGACGGTACGGAGCCAGCGTGGCCCATCGGCTCTGCCTCTGAACTGAGAGCGTTCCCCGGAGCCCCCGCTCAGCCCACGAGCCTTGCTGGCTTCGTTCTGCACTCCTCAGGAGGAGCAAAACTCTGAATCCTCACGTGGGGAGATGGCCCTGTGAGGCCACTCTCTGCTCAGTCGCCGCTACTGACCTTCCGTTGCAGTGAAAAGCGAGGACGAGGACGGCAGCCACCCGCACGGCAAGGGCAGCGAGGAGAGCAAAGACCACAAGCGCTCCAAGCGCCCGCGCACCATCCTTACCACGCAGCAGCGTCGGGCGTTCAAGGCCTCCTTCGAGGTTTCCTCAAAACCCTGCAGAAAGGTACAGCAGGAGCCCGCTCAGCACAACTGCTGGCTTGGATCCTTTTAAGCTCAACTTCAGTTCTGACTCAGCTCTCCGGGTTTTGTGGACAGGTAAGAGAGACCCTGGCAGCCGAGACGGGCTTGACCGTGCGGGTGGTGCAGGTCTGGTTCCAGAATCAACGAGCCAAGGTGAGTTTTCGGGCCGCAGACGAGTTCCGCGTACCTGTGGGATAACGCACGTGCTCACACACCGAAAAGGAAAGGTAGAACAGCTTAGAAACAGAGAAAATGGTCAGAGGAACAGAAGAACAGCCACGCAGGACCATCCACAGGTCCAGCCAGCCCGACAACATGTATCTAGTGGTAGCAAAACTTAATGAGGAATACAAAAATTGGTTAATTGACATTTGCAGGGCTCAATATTTTTCCCATTGGGTGGTTTTATTCCTCTTTTTCTACTGGCTTTTTCCCCCTTGAGACAGAAAGACTGGAAGGGTTTCCCACTTCATTCTTCCAGAAGCTGAAACCTTTCTGGGTGTGCAGAATTTAAGGGGCGAAACCAGAAAACGTGTGGCTCTGAAAAGCTCACTTTGCAGTAAAACAAAGTCCTTCGGGTGTTAAAACCGCACATGGCAGCTCCGGCAAAGGCAGCGAAGCCTGATCTCTCAGCCCCGTTCCTCACGCAGGGACGAGCGCGGAGGAGTCGGGCGGAGGAGCCTGAGCAGGGTTGTATCGCGGCAGCACTCCGTGAAACACGGGCGGCAGTTGTCCGCTGCTGCGTTAAACACACCCCGCTCGCCTCCTCTCCCAGTCAGAACCTCAAAGCCGGGGTGTCCGTCTCCTTGCAGATGAAGAAGATTGCTCGCAGGCAACAACAACAGCAGCAGCAACAG
>NW_010247712.1:5247-5487 GCF_000690775.1 Eurypyga helias
GCAACGAGGACAGCGAAGGTGAGGAGTCGCCGGGCAGGGGGACAGCGCTGGGGGCTGGGGTGGGGGAGATTGACTTGGGTGTCTTGGAGGGGCAACGCGCGCAGGAGGAGCTGAACAAAAAGCAGGCGGGTTGTAACCGAATCGGTGCGATCAAGCTGGAATGACTCGGGAGCGTTCAGCACGATGCAGGGATGCTCGTGACGCGGCACGTACCGGGTTTTGAGAGGAAGATGGGGTTTT
>NW_010247713.1:0-6025 GCF_000690775.1 Eurypyga helias
CCAAACCGCTCTGTGATTCTATGAATTCCCCCTTAAATGTGATGACATCTACCACACAGTCAAGATTCCCAGGCATCAGAGACAAAACTGCTGGTCTCTTTCCCCCCCCACCCCCTTTGTTCTAATTACATTTTATTTTTGAGAACAAATACAACAAGCTAGCTGTTAAATCAGCAGATCCAGACCTGCAGGAATTAGAGCAGCAACGTGTGCTACAGAGGTGAAAGGAGAAGCCACTTTTATGGATGCCTATTTTTAAGTGTAAGGGCATGACTTCAAAATGTCCTGAACTTGCCTGCAATTTCAGAAGATGGCTTGGGATGCGTTTAGAAAGACAGCAGTAAGCCAAAATACTGCTGCATCCATTTGGACAAAGCTGCTTTGGCTACCACAAAACTACAAGTACGTGCTAAAGTTCAGGTTTTAGCTATCAGCTGTTTGCAAGGACAAGAAGGCAAATCTCATCAGACCACTTCAAAAGACTGCTCCTGCCAGTAGGCACGTGTAACAAAAATATTTATTTACTCTCCTTTGAATTTCTTCATGCATAGCATTATCACCACCTGGACTTTGCACTCATTCATACAATGAGCAAAATGAAGTGTTATTGCTCACTGAAGGTATGAGCCTCAAAATACGACAGGAGTATGTTTCACAATTCTGCTGAGAGCCAGCAGCACTTAGCTCACAGTAAGGTGTCAAATACCAGGAAGATAAACACTTCTTTTCACACTGCCAAATAAAAATGCAGCTGTACGCACGTATTAGACACCCATGAATACCACCATTTTTTCCCCAAAAACTTTACCTTGAGGGCAGAAATACTTATGGCTTGAACATCACCTCCAAACTCTTCACAGACCACATCGTGAGCCAGCAACTCCTTCTTTACTCTTTCAGGATCAGCTTCCGGTTTGTCACATTTATTAATGGCAAGGATAATAGGAACTAAAAAGAGAACAAATTCATTACCAACCCAACCAAAGTTTGCTGTTGCTAGCACAATTGCAACAACAGGCTGTGACCTCTTAGAACGAATCATCTCACTTGCTGCCTATTCCCTGAGTGGCCGCTGAGATCTCAGCCACCACAAGTAAGCTGGAGAAGTTATCCTAGTAGGGAAGGGAAAATACCCCCAGCAGTAACTCCCCACACACCCCCTATAAGTGCTTTCCTCACCAACCTACAAGTCCTACAAAAACATGAGTGTTTTCTGTATTACTGCAACATTCAGTATATTTTCAAACACCTTCCCCGGGGAGAGGGAATGGGATGCTGACAGTTACTTGCCAAGTTCTGTGGATTCCAATTCAAGGAGTTTCTTTCGGGAGGCGAGTAAGTGTTTGCAAAGTGCTCATGATCTGAGCTGTGTAGTAACGCACACCTTGTGTAGTGACTGTGTGAACTGGGCTTGCCACTCCCTTCAAAGTGTAGTAATAACAAGTTAATGCACTGTACCTCCTGCATTTTTAGCATGTTGAATGGATTCTATAGTTTGCTGCATCACTCCATCTTCTGCCGCTACAACCAGTATGACGATGTCAGTAACTTGGGTACCTCTTGCTCGCATGGCCGAAAAAGCCGCGTGACCAGGAGTATCTAGAAAAGTTATCTTTTCCCCCGAAGGCAAATGCACTGTGAACAAATGCAGATGGTACGGTCTAGATCAGCATTTCACATAGCTTTACCTGACCTACTGTAAATGAAGCATTGCTCCTTTGAGAACTTATTTAAACGACATATTTTAGGCAGACAAGTAACTGTTGGCACGGAGGTCAAAGGTGCTTTTAACTCCTCAGAAAGTACTAGTGTCCTGCGTTCTTTCATAAATCAAAATAGTCCAAATACAATTCCAACTGCACCGACAATCTATTTCAAAGTCCCATCCACATACTTACAAGGGTTATCACAAGCTATGACTTCCTTTTTCCTGAAATGTTTATTTTTTCCCAGTGAACTGGCAGCAAGTCAGCCCGTTATGCAACTCAGAGCTCTACACACACGTGCGCACACGTGAATCATACCAAGGAAAGCACCGATGTGTTGCGTAATGCCTCCTGCTTCCATTGATGCCACCTGAGTTTTTCGTAGACTGTCAAGTAAGGTGGTTTTCCCATGATCGACGTGGCCCATGATGGTAACAACCGGGGGCCGCGGGGTCAGTACTGCTGGGTCTGCAGGAGGCCTACAATTAAAACAAAAACGTGGTTTGTACATACTGAAAAAGCTCCCGGCACGACATTCGTGCCCACTGTGGCTAACGGAGAGCTCTTCACCAGAACTCGGTGATGGATGGGGTAAGCCTGCTTCTCCCACCGGGATCACCAATCCTAGCTTCACCGCACAGTATTACTGCTGCTAGTGCAATTCAGTAAATCAAAAAGAATTAGCTTTCCTTCAGGAAACGGCACAGAAAAAGCTCACCTAAACCAAATCAAATCGAGTACCAGTTTTATGGTCAAAAAAATCAAAATATTAAACTTGACCTTTTAATTATTATCAGATTGTGACTGTATCAGGTATCAGCAACTCCTGTCAGAACAAAGAAAATACAGCATATGAAAAACACTTGCACAAAGAGGATAGAAAGAGCCGAAAAGAGCAGTTCACGGCGTACCTTTTCACAGCATCTGTGTTTTCTCTTTGTTTTTCCTTTTTCAGTTTCGCCGATTTATACTTCATTCCTGATTTATTAAGAACTAGCTTAATAAGGTCTTCATGTAAGATGGAATCTGGTTCTACAGAATCAAGGTCAATATCTGTGTACAGCAGCGCTTCATATATGTGATCTGAAGAAAAGATAAAGGCATTTAACAAAAATATGTGGGACAAAAAAACTCCACCCACTTCACACAGTTTGACTTTTTCATTAGTAGTTTATATTGTGCTAGTAAGTTTCATTCACCAAACATTTTTCCTTCAGTTAGATGTGTCTCAAAGTTCCTGTTACACTACATAGTTGCAGAGATCTTGACTCCAAAATACTTACTGAAAATAACTGCCTTGTTAGATGCTACAATCTTATTTTTCACTCAGATTTTTCAGTTTATTTTTCCATTAACCCCTAAGAAGAAAACAACTGAAGCTCATCTAAGCCAAAGAGCAAAGAAGTGATTCAAGGAGGAAGGAAATGCAATAAACCTGTTCATATGCTACTTTCTTTGGTAGCAGAAATACAGAACATACTGCAGTGGTCAAAAACTGTTACACGCTGACCTAAGTACCATTACTAATCTAGCTCTTGGAGATGTGCAGTGAGACATGACAGACTTTCCTGCTTCTCTCTTCACTGCCGAGTGGGCAGTGTGCCAGCAAAAGTACCCAGCTGGATAAAAAGAGATTGGGAGAATCAGTATTATACAGGTATGGAGTTATTTCAAATGTCAATAGTCAAAACATGCTATTAACCCACCCAAAACATCACTGAGAACTGGCCAAGCTGAGCCACGATTCAACCAAGAATGGTTCACGGGGTTAAAAGAACAAGCCTGCTTCTGTAACGCAGTTGTAAGGGCAGTCACCGAGGGGAGTGTTTGTCCACAAGTCCTGCCCTCTCCCAGTTAATCACACGACTGTTTTAATGAAATACAACTTGCTCCTGAATCCAAGATTCCTGCTCCCAGGGTTTGGTCGTGGGCTGAAGCTCTTCTGCACCTTTTCAATTTAGCCACGAACTCTTTACTCAGAGGGTGCAGCTCTGAGAAACCAAGGTGCAATGCTTTTCCTTCCAGAGTAATTTAGCACCTGGGGGACACAGCGATAAAGAGCAGCCTACACAGATCTGGGTTCTGCTGGAGACGGAAGAGAGTCCTGGCTTCCTCCCATTAAAGCATCCTGCCTGGAAATCTGGACGGCCCAGCTTTCTCCCCTCTTTAGTCTGCCACTGTGCCTACCAACTTTTTCTTTGGTGTGGGTACAATCTACCTTGCTGAGGGAGGGATTAGCTACCACTAACTGACGTTGTCGTAGACATCTTTGCCTTTATCACTCATGAAAGCAGCACGAGGGATTTCAACTGTTCCAACCGAACAACGGAGCAGGCTCTCACCTATGTCTTTACCCATAGCCCGTGCAAGTTCCTCCACAGTCATCCTGTGCCTTATCTCCACTTCACCTTGTGTCAGTGCTATCTTCTTTTTCTTCTTTTTTGTCTCCTACATGGAATTAGACACGTATATAGGAACACATAGCTGGCATAAACTAAGAAATAATAAAAACAACATTAAAAAGGCAATGGTCTCCAGCCATATGATGTCAACACGTCTTGTTTTACTACAATACTAATGAAGTACAATAAACAAATGACTTATCACACTGAATCTTTAAAATGTATAGCATACTATGCAAACTTTTTTCAATTGTTCCAAACAAGGGGGGGAAAAAACAAAATCAACAAAAACAATTTTCACTTTTGTTTGTAATAATTTCCTCCTGCCTCTACAAGATTCAGGACGCTGCTGGTATCAGCACTTTAAGTCATTATTTGAGAGGGATCCAATACAGCCATACATGAAGTACATTTTGTCTTGTAAGTTTGTAATAAATTCTCTATATACATTAATAAAGGTCCTTTTTTTTTTGTAATTAAAATGCTCAAATTGAGTTCTTGTACTTTGAAATTCCACATAAGTCCAGAGACCTTAGATTTTGCCAATTACCTCCTTTGTAGCGAGCTGTCTGTGCTGCGTTAAGGCAACACTGACCAATCTGTCCTTTTGCCAGAACCACGGATACAGCAGGACGGACCGCACGGGATGCGGGGATGACTGCACAGGCTTCCATTGTGCTCTGTAAACTTTTCTGTAGGAGAGAGTACGCAGCTGTCTGCAAGCGCCGCGTAACCGGACCAGGTTTTCAAACTTTCGCATCAAGCCTCGATTCATTTCCTTGCTGAAAGTACAAAGGACACATTGAAATCAGTCTCAAAGCTGACGGATACCCTTTGCTGTGATAACATGGACAGGAACACAAGGCACAAATGTTATGTTTCAAAACACCCTTTTTATTGCTTAACAAGTTGAACTATTTAGTGGGCTTCACCTTTTTCCACTATCCCACTGCATACATACAGATCTACTAATATCCCCATAGTTTACAAGTCTTTCACCTATCCCCACTGGTTTATAATATGAACTCGCAAAACCCCCATTTCGGGCTCTCTGACACTACCTAGATAAAAAGGGACATTTGCACTCCTCATACTACACTGGTAAGAGTTATCCCACTGCAACCTACCTCTCCAAGCCACTCAAACACATTTCCAAAATGCTGCTTATATGAGCATATACCACCACTAAAAGACTGTAGCGTCGTAGTAATGCCAGTGTTGTCACATGGACAGAGATGTCCTTTGAGGCTAAGCCCTGGCTTAGCAATTCAGCTTCCCAAGACGCTTCTGACAGATCATCCCACACCTTGTTTTAACCACCTTAACTTTGGTTTGAGTCATTCCACTATGTATCCTGTACAACAGCCCCCTGTCTGAACTTTTCTTCTTGTTCAGAGCTGCCTATTTTGCCCTGCTCGGGGATGCCGTTCTCTGTACCTTCTATGCCTCCTCTCAAAGGCGGCTTTGTACCATCTTCCATGCAGTTCCCAAGGAGTGAAACGCTAACAATTCCTCCCAGAATGAGTGCGGTCCTTTAAAACCTCTCTCGTATCCGGATCCCTGCAGGAAGTGAGCAGACAAAATAACCAACCAAAAACAGCTCCTTTTTTTTTCCTCTCCCCTAAAGAGAGCTTTAAAGGGGCAGAATCGGTACAACCGAGGAAGCCCCAGGCGCCGCCACAAGACGCTGCAAACCAGCACAAGGTCAGGGCGAGAGCGGCCAAGCTCCCAGAGAACCCCACCGAAGCTGCCAACGGCAAAGAGCCCCCCCCGGCTCTCGGGCCCGCGGGTCAGTGGCCGGGACAGGCGCACCCCTCTGGGTAGCACTGCTCTTACGCACCTCGCGTGGCTGCTACTGCAGAGAAGCCATCAGGCTACGCAGCCCTGCGGCCTAACACGCTACGTCCACGCCCCCGG
>NW_010247714.1:0-1192 GCF_000690775.1 Eurypyga helias
GGCCGTGCTCCCTGCGCCGTGGGGCTGGGACCACCCCCCATCCATGGGGTTGCCCCCCAACACCTCCCCGGGCACAGCGGGGGGTAACCCCCATGGGTGGGGGGGCGGTGTACAGGGGTCCCCAGCGAGGGGCAGAGCGGTGGTGGGGTTGTGGCTCAGGGGGTAGAGCACTCGCTTGGCATACGAGGGATCCGGGTTCGATACCTGCGTCTGCCAGTTGTGCCGGGGTGGGAGGGAGTATGTGCACGTGTTCACAAACACGCGTGTGCTCAGGGCACATGCGTGTGTATTTGTGTCTGGGCGTAAATACATGTTTTAGTGTACATGTGTGCTTACATGTGCATGTATGCGTACATGTGTGCACACGTGCGTGTGCATACACGTGTGCGTGTGTCTAGACATGACATACATGTGCCTGGGCATGTATGTGTGTATATAGGTGTGCACGTGTGTGCGTGCATATGTGTTTGTGCATGTTTTGTTATGTACAGGTGGACACATACGTGAGGGCATGCATGTGTGTATATGTGGATGCGTGTACATACGTGGGGGTGTCTACAATTGTGCACATACATGTGTCCTGATGGACATACATGCACATACATGTGCATTGGCATGTATGTGCGTATACATATGTGTGTGCACACATTTTTGTGTTAGCTACATGGGTCCTTACATGTGTATGGGCATGGGGGTGTGTGCACATATGTGCATATTTGTGTATGCGTGTGTGTACGTACATGTGTCCTTATGGACATCCATGCCCACACATGTAAGGACACGTGTGCACATGGCTGTGCACTGGCGTGTGTGTATACATAGGTGTGTGTGCACATACATGTGTCCTTACGTGTGGGCATGGATGTGCGTGCATATTTGGATGTGCGTGTGTGCGTGTACGTGTCGCCTTACATACAGGTGTGCACACACGTCTCCTTACGGGGGGTGGGGGCACGCGTGGGTGTGTATGTGTGGGTACATACACGTGTGCACATGCATGTGCTCGGGCGTGTGTGCATGCGTACACACGGATGTGCACGCGCATGGTGTGCACGTCTGTGCATGCGTGTACGCGTCGTGTGTGCCCCCGGGGACGTGTCACGTCTCCCTCTGGACACGCGTGTGCAAGCGTGCGCGTGCCCGTGTGCGCATGCCCGCTCGCCGTGCCCGCGCGCGCCCGGTGCCTGAAACG
>NW_010247715.1:0-263 GCF_000690775.1 Eurypyga helias
GGCCCTGTACAAGGACAGCACCCTGCTCAGCCGCTGTTTGCTGCCGCTGCCCTTCCCCCTGCTCTATCCGGGCAGCGCCGTCCCCTACCTCTGCCTCCCCGGGCCGGGCAAGCACTTCAGCTTGGTGGACGGGGACGTATAGCATCTCTCCCCGGCCCCCGACTTTCCCTCTTCCGGGGGCTGCCCAGATGTTATTCATGCCCCCGCCGTGTCGGTGGGGTGTACGCCTTCGCCACAGGCGGCGGTACACGCCCCACGGCCCC
>NW_010247715.1:304-38280 GCF_000690775.1 Eurypyga helias
TCCATGGGCCGCCGACACGATGGGAAAGCGGGCGCTGCCAGCTCGCCCTTACTTTCGCAGCGTTTTTCCTCTGGTCAGGGCGGAGGAGATAGCACGGAGCCACCAAAGAAACCGGGATGTGTTTTGCCTCCTTTCCTCCCAAAGTATCCCGTTCCCGTACTCCAGGGGAGACGATGCTCTGTCTCAGCCCACGGGGACTGTGTCTGCCCCAGCGCCGTGGCGGTCTCGGTATGGTGAACCGAGTCACTTTTAGTGTAGCCTGCTAAGAGCGAAGGCCGCGATGTGCCCCCCTGTCTGAACCCCCCACCTCTAGTATCCCTCAGGTTAACTTCTCCCCATCTTTGACATTATCGAAATGTAGACACCTTTCCTCAGATCTGGCTCTTAAACCGTGCCTTCTCTGATTTCCGCACATCCCACACCTGTCCCCACCCCCCCCCAAAGAAAATCCAAGCGCTCTCTCACACTATCTGTGCTAACTGGTTCTTAAACGGTGCCTCGTCTGATGTTTTTGCAGGACAAGACAAGCTGCGTCTCATACTTCTTGTGCTAACCCCGCCCCGCGAAAACTCGTGGGACAATTTTATCTGCTATCCTAGAGTAAAGAAGTTTTTTTGGGGGTGTTGTTTTTTTTTTTTTCTTTTTCTCCGTAGATTTCCAAACGCATTTGTCGTCATTTGCTTTCCAAGTTCACACGCTTTATATTCAAAGGTTGGAAATAAACCTTTTCATAAAGCTGAAACGCATGCCTTTTCACTACAGTTACTACTAGGCAGTATGGAATGAAAGATATTAGATATTATCTAGAGAGCATCCAAGGTTTTTATTTTAAAAATAAAGGTTAAATACACAATCGAGCATTACGAAATTCACCCTTGTGTGCGAAAACGGGAAGCTAGTGGGGAAAGAAAGCGATAGGTGTTTCAGCGAAATGAGAACATTTTGTTTTTCTTTTCCCACTCCTGTTCCGTTTGCCTTTCCGAGGGCAATTACTACCGACGTGCAAGGACCCTCCGTGCGGATGCGGGGGCCAGCCCGGAGGAGACCCCGGCGCAGGCGGCAAACCCACGGCTCTAAGCCGCTGTTGGGATTCACCTCCCAGCCGGGACCGTGCTCCTGCAGGGACTGTCGCCGGGTGTGTTGCACGGGGAGCCGATGCCAAGGCAGGGAAGGGCGTTGGGAAGCGGCTTTGGCGGCTGTGTGAAGTTTTCTGGCCGTTTCGATGATCTGGGAGTGTTGTTTGCCCTCTCCTCTCGCTTTTTTCATCGGTATCGAATTAGTCACGTAGCAGGAGGAGTCTCATCGGGTGCCCTTGCTCTGGAAAAAAAAAATATATTACCGAGGGTATTGCCAGGATAGTATAATGGACACGCTGAAGGGGACCTGCTGGGTGCACCTCACAGCTCAGGTTCCCCCAAACTGCAGCTCCCGGGAAGGTGCAGGCGGCGAACTAACGACCGAGACCTCTTTCCTGGTCTGACATTAGAATGCCAGTTACAGAAATCAAGCTCTTCTGAGCCCGCCAGTTCGTCCGGGACTAAAAAAAAAGTTTAGAGACACATGTAAACGACGATATCCTTATTTCCGAGGATGATGACGTACGGTTCGCGTGTGCCTATTTTTCCATAACTGATAATCTATATCAGAACCTCCGTTTGTTGTTATTTCTAATATTTCTAATGTCGTCGCATCCTTACTTGATTACTGCAAGGAGATTAATCAATATCGATAGAGGCAAATCCGTTTTGTTTTGTTTTCCCTCCTACACACCCTCAGCAACGGAAGTTTGATCAGATGCAGCAGCTACACACTGAGGTCCTTTTCTTTAGTTCTTTAACATGAAACTAAAATTAATTTAAAGAAACTGCCCTTCCACAAAGCTGCATCCTCCTATCTCTCCGTGGTGAAAGATAATTATGTAGGAAGTCGCTATTCGGCAATTAATCCACTTTTCACGGCAGTTATCAAACCATTTTCAGTCTTATTCTTCTCTGTGTTTCATCAATTTCCTGTCCGAATTGCTTCTGGAGTTACAACGGCAACTGAAAGAAAATACAGACCCCAAAAAGGGGCGAGTTATTTTACAATAAAAGGAACAGAAAGAGATCTTTTGCATGCTGTCGTTCCAGTGCATAGTCCGATTTCACAAATTGCTGCTGACCAACCTCAAAATCACAATCATTAGGAGTTAATATTGCTATCTGTGGATGCCTGAAACACACGGGAAGCTGGAGAAAGTAAATAATCATCTTGAAATACTCACCCCCATCCAGATACGACCGCTGGTCTGGAGATCATTGGCCAAAAATACTAACCAAACTGTTGCTACCCAGTGTAACACGGCCAATGCAAGGTGGCTTTCTCTGAAGAAAACCAATTTCACGATGTATCAGGATTACCAGCTGAGCAGTCACTGCTGGTCACACTGAATACTACTGACACTTCCTTTAGAGCTTAAAACAATTGCATTTGCAATTTTAAATCGTTCCTACTACAGCAAGAGATTGCTACCAGTTATAGTACAACAGGAGATTAGTACTAGCTAATGTATTGATGGGATACTTTAAGAAGCAAACAAACTGAAACAAAACTAAACAAAAAACTCTCTGTAAGAGCTTGAAAACAGTTTGTGGGGGAAAAAAACCCCAAAAACCCACAACCACTCAACAAAACCCCCAAATCAACAAAACTCAAACAGTGCTAGAACTGATTAGTTGCTGGAACTGAAATTTAAAAACATGGCATTAAAGTCTGACATGATAAAAAGAGCGCAGCTGGGTGAGAAGTGGGTGGAAGACATGATGTGCTTCCATATTGAAAGGATTCTGTATTAAAAACTCATATACAGTGCTGCAGGTTTTTTGGGGGATGTGTAGGGTTGGTTTTTTTTTTTTTTTTTTTTTTTTTTTTTTTAATTTGGAGCATATCTAGAGGCCCTACCTGTTCTGTGAGATCCTTTGTGTTAGGCATGGCACATATTAAATGAGAGCCTACCCCAGAATACTCTATAAACTGAGTAGAAAAGACAAAGACTAAGACATTGTCCCTGAACCTTCCAAAAGAAGGATCATAATCAAACACCACCTTTTTTTAACAGGAAGAAAGCAGTTGGATATATATATAAATGCATTGGATACATACATACATGCACTGCTTATGAAACAGTGCAATGCAAGCACTTCAAAAAGCCACTCCATCTCTCTTTCCTCATCTCTTCATAAAAGCCCCAGATGGCTGTTCCTAAGTGCAGCACCTCCAGGAAACTTGATTGCCTCTCACCTGTGATGTTGTAAAATTCCCTGGGATTAGGATGATAAATAGCACTGCTGCATGTGGTTGCTTTTCTTGTTCAAGAACATGCTGAGAATTAGAAGATCCAATTATTTCTTCTGGAGAGAAATTTTTTCACTTGTCTGCTCTGTTGGAAGTTTTTGCAAAACTCCCCTAGGACTGATTTTTCCCAGAGCCTCCTCATTAGGAGACTGAACTAGGAACTTGCTACTGTTTTGATTTGCTTTGCTCTTCTCTAATCACTGTGTACATAGACATCTTTGTGGACCAGCACAAGGATGTTGTGCCAGCCCTTCTTGCCATCTCCGCTGCTATTTGGACTTCTGCTCCTAATGAGACTGGTGCTCACCTCTACAAGGTGAGAGAAGATATGGTACAGACTACAGAGAGAAAAGTTACTCAACATAGCTGTTTGTCCTTGCCAGGGATTGATACAGAGTACAAAAAACTCTCCTACTTCTTCTCCCCGGCTCCTGAATTTGGTTTTTTTTTTTTTTTTTCTTTGGTAAACCTGCAATGTCTCTCATTTTTTTAAGGAAATGATTAAACTTATTACACCTTTTGTATCTTCATAAGCAGAAGTAGGGCTTCATGTGCCTAGAGGAAGGCTTGCAGTGTTACCCCAAAATGTAGGTTTCTTTCATGTTCTGCAAGGAAGCTTTACATTACTAGAATTAGGAAGGGAAAGAAAAGTTATAGCCTTACCTCCTGGGGAGACTCATTTGAACCTAGGCAAGATCAATCAAATTTAAAGAAGATAAGAATTCATCACAGCATCACAGAAAAGGCACAACACTGACCATCCAAAATCACCATGAATAAGAGAAAAATCAGTTTGGAGTGAGACACAGTAAAAATGCTTTCTGTGCATCTTCTGCACAGTGGAGGTCCAACTGCACTTTTTGCTTGAAGAGCAAGTGGTGTCTCTTCTCTGCCTTGCCATGTGAATATATGTAGTGGTCTCATTTTGCAGGTTAAACTTGGGCTGAGCCTGATTCTGCTTTCCCTTACACACACATGGTAAGAAGCCAAGGATATGACATCTAGGATATGTCTGACTTAGAGCTTAATTTGCCAGATCACGCCCTTCAGATCTTCTCCATTTTAATGTATGTGAAGTAGTAATATCCTCGTAGTTATGATGTGAAATGGTAACCATGTTGAAAAAATGAGATACGGGTTTGCTGGAGTGGCTTAAAAAAGGGTGAAACTCATTGCTCTATGCATCTACATTTGCCTCGACATTGATGTTGAACATGCTCCTACATCATGAGATGTGATTGCCAACAGGTTCATCTGTCACTTTGAAGTAAAGATCACAAATAAATTGTTTAAAATAATGATCTGGAAACTGTCTATTACTAAATATAAAGGGCACCAAACAGTATAGTACCAAGAACGTTCATCTTGTGTCCAATTCTGTGTTGCGGTACCTGAGAAATGCTCTGCCCCTAAAAGAAAGAAGCCTTTTATGTCAAACAAGAATTTAACCCTAGAGACGACAGTGTGTTCTGGAATGGGAACTAGTGATTGCAATATAATCAGTGCACGGGGGAGAGAATACCTGTCTCTTCTCTGGTCTCAACAAATCAATTACATTGGTATTGGTCTGCATATAAAAACCAACAGAGACCAGAAAATATTACCAGACATTCAAAGAAAAATGAAATGTAAAGGAATGTCCAGTGTGAAACAGCACAACATTCCCAGATGGATCATCAAAATCAAGTTGTTTTGCACAAAACCCACTTGAGAGTGTACAAGCAGAGAAAACCTGCAAGGTCAGAAAATCTGCAGTAACCTAGGAGGTACAATGCAGGAGAGTAAGACACAGACTTGCCTGGAGAGGGCTCTAAAGAGGTCAGAAGCATGGCAGTGGAAAACAGATTTCCAAGTAAAAAAAATGGTGCCTGGCTCTGAGCTTTTTAGGACCAGGTATGTGGTCAGAGGGTTATGGCCACATCTGGAGTCAACAACCCAATATACCAGATGCAAAGCACAAGTCTACCAGGACAGTTCAGTCTGGTTTCAGACCAGAATTGATGGCTGGGTTTGGGGACAAAGGCAGTGGCAGAGCTTTGGGTAAAGACCTTTGTACAGACCCACACCTGGATTTCAGTTCTCCACAGTCTGCTTCAGTCATGTGTGTCCTTTGGGGCAGTGATGTCTGAGTTGGTCTGATTGGAGAAGAATCCACACTGGTTTGCTCAAAACTTTTTCATCAGGTGTTTGTGAATCATTATAGAGGAAGAAATGAAACCTTATTCAGCACAGATACTTTCCCACAGCTTTGTTTTTTTCATTACTTTCATACTCAGATTTACAGAGGTCAAAAGTATGACCTTTGTAAAGGATGCACACATATGAGAGAACAACTGGAGAATTTCTTCTTCATGGTCTTCTTCTACCTTGGATTTAAATTGCTGAGTCAGTATGGCCTTTCTCAAGTAGGGATACCATCCTAGCAATTGATGAAGATCAACACTGGATTGAATCTATATCAGCTTTCATCCTGGCTCTCCTCCCCAAATCTGTTAGATCCAGTTCGTCATTTATTTTAACAGCTAGCTACAGGGCAGCTACAAGAACCTCTGTTCAGTCTGTAGATTTTCTCTAGGAACATTTCAGAGTTTTATTTGTGACCACCAGTGGGAAAGGCAAAGCTACTCACACAGCCAACTCAAAACTGGAAAGATTGCTGTGAACCTAATTCTTTCTAAGCATCATGAATGGAATATTTTACTGAAAAATACTCTCTATATGTACATTTTGCACATGTAGGATTGTTGGACAACTTCTCTGATGCATACAGTGACATGACTATCTGTCTTTTTTACAATATGAAACAATCTGGAGCTGTTATGGTGTATTACTGTGTAATTTCAGTGTTTGCTTAGACAGTCATTAAAGTGAAATTATAGATGCAAGGATCTCTAATTACTCTGTAGGAAATGTTATGTGGTAGGGTGTGCATGTGTTTTTAAAAGAGTATGCAGTTTGTGGATTTGTAACTAAATATCTGCATTTAATTTCCATTATTAGATAATTACTTCACATATGTATCTGTTTCCCCAGACTCCTAAACCTGACTTTTTAATGGATAAGGAGAATGGCACTAGTTAATATAACCTTGCATCAACAACCATGTGGTAAAAGAAGTAAAATGGGGATCCAGGCAAAATAGATGAAATTATATTAGCTAAATTAAAAAAAGAAGTATGCTTAATGCCCTGAACTTACAGAAAAAGTACCTGGAAAATAAAGGTATATCTTCATATTAAGGAGCTCACAGAACTAAACCCATACCAAACAAGAAATGTTTCCATGGTGTTATTTTGCTAGATGAATTTTATCCTAAAATATCCTATTTACTTGAAAAGAAGAATTCTGATTTACAAATGCAAAATAGTTTGAAAATAAGTATTAAGATTAGCAACTCAGTTATTAAAACAAATCCAGTCTTCCATGAAGTTTCCCAGTAACAGAAACTCAATCTCTCAGTCATTTGCATGTGTCGAGAGACAGAGAATCTATAAGCATCACTATCAGAAATAACAGATGGCTGATAGAGTTAGGACATCAGTCCCTTTTACCATGTCATTGGAGTCTGATCTAAATCAATGGGCAAAGGTCCCTAATATGTCTACTTGTCCCTTTATTGTATAATCTTTTGCCCTGGGTCAGACACCAGGATCAATGGATTCTCATGTTTTCTGTTGAATTCACTGACTTCATATTATGAAGGGGCTACTTAGGATGGTGACAGTAATAGCAGGGGACTGCACTTGATGAACTGAAAGCACCTTCCACTGTAAATCCATCTGGGGATTATTGTAAGCAAACACCACGAAACATTGTAAGTGAAAGTTTGGAGACAGGCTCTGGGAACTTCTGAAAGGCACACATTTTTAAACATATGGCTTTTCACTCCGAAGCTGTGTTTTGGTGAAGCTCTATTGTCAGACTTGATTAGATGACTCCAACCCACGCAGATCTGCTTGGAAGCTGAGGAACACATCTCGCAAACCCACGGGGGCATGATACCAAAGTCAGTCTAGTGACTTGGAAAGAGACTCTTTTGATCAGGTCTTTTCTGAAAAAGAATCTAGGTGCTCCTCTCAGTAAGAATGCTAAGAAAACCATGGCTTAATTTACTGGGCATACATCAGGCTCTTAGACATGGCTAAAGAAAATGAGAAGTATTTGCATCTTCTGAAAGGCTCTGTGTGCTAATTTTCCACTGCTGTTTTTGCTTTCTGCTACAAGGCCCAGAGGAATATATTGTTTATATTCTCAGATTGTTTTATATGCTCGGATTACTCCAAGGTCTTTTTTATGAACACGCAAAAAAAATACAATGCAACATCAGATTCACAAACTGAACATAACACTCCCCCAATATGTATGAAGTGGAGGAACAGGGACTTCTCTTCAGCAGACTTTGTAGGTGAAGTCCTTTTCCAGTGTCAGACAGCATCAACTTTGCAAAAATTAATATGAACAAAGCAATAGTTAGGTCTGTGAAATGGGATTGAGTCTCATTCCTAAACAGAATATATATGGCTTTTGGCCATGTTTGAGAACATGTACATTCCAGTTCCGTTTTTAATAAAATTAATACTTGCACTTGGCACCACTGTTTTCTAGTGGCAGTGGAACAGATTTATAATTGCAATTATTCTCCTCCTGGGTGATTTAGTTCGACTCCCTGCATCATACAGGATATTCCTCCACATTATTTCTACTACTTATCTAATCTATTATTGAATAGTTCTGGTGATGGTGCCTCAATTACCTCCATTACTTCTCTCCCAGTGCTTAACTGCTCTGTCTGATATGATTCCCTCCCACCCCGCAATGAATGGCTTGGATCACATGGCATGTAGTTTTAGGCTATATTCCTTAGTTTGATCACTTTCACATTGCTTGAAACCTCCACTTTGAAGAGGTTTACAGTGTCATCAGGACTTGTGTAATCTTTTCCATCCCCAGGCTTATGAAACGGGATGCTGTCCAATCCTTCTACCATTGATGTGGCTTTTCCTCACCCTTTCCTGGTTTTTATTGTGCGTGTTCTGCTTTGTTTTCTTCCCAAATGCATAGGCCAGAAATGCTCATAGCAGAGTGAAGTAGTATCTAAGATGGTGATGTGCAATTAAAGTTTAAAAAAGTTTTGCTGTATCCCCTTCATATTTCACTGACACAATACACTGCAATACAACGACAATTTTCTGTATTATTTTTATTTATGTTTTATTTAAAGAATGATTCCTTTTATCTACCCGCCTACCCACCTATCTGTCTTTCTGTCAATATATCTATCTTACTTACACTTCCACTATGCAATCTAACCACAGTATATCGATAACACTATGTATTTTTCTCACAGAAGCAGATCTATGGCTCCTACCCTTATTTTCAAGTAAGCAGCACCTCTCTCAAGAGCATTTGCCAGTGACCCCACTGCCCTAAATATTATGTCCAAGGGAGAATGGTAAAGCAGAAACATAATTTATTATGAATTTAGCATAGAAAAATGAGACCCATCTTGGCTGTGAGCTTAAGGCTGACAAATACAAGTGCATCACACATCAGTGGTGATGATGATGGTGTGGTTAGAGACCCTCTGCTGAATAAACATGAAGTAACTTGAAAGCTACTCCAGCTTTCTCACTCTGTGTGTGCTGGAGAAGGGAGACCAGCTAGGGAGAGCCTGGGTGTCACCAAGTACAGATAAGCAAAACAGAAACATCTATCAGCGAAGAATTCTGGGGTTACATGTGTGATCTCTTGTACATCTGCATGTAACACACGCATGAGCATTTTGCCTGTGCGTCCTTGTTATGCATGAACAGATGGGAATGACTGGAAAAATAGCATAATTCCTTAGGGCAGAAGGTAGAAGATAGATGGTGAGGGGAACACACATACCACAAGGGAGGTCTAACCTCTAGGAAAGGTGTAGTTTAGACTCAAATTTGTGCCGATTTCCTATGTCATTGCTGTGGGAGAAATGGGTAGTCAAATGTAAAGTGTATATATAACCTTTTCAGCGCTCTAGAGGTTTTCAGAGCTGGTGCTGGTATCCTCCCACCACTGTTGCTTCTGAGCAGCAGATCTAATTGTCCTCACTGGAACCCAAAGGCACTTCAGTGGCTCAGTGGTCTAGTTCAGCCCTAAATAATATATCTTGTCTTGCTGTGTCTTTGGTAGGTAATATTGACCCAGGGATGAAAAAAAACTGAAAAGGGGACAATTAAAGGAGAGGGATAAATAATCAAGCTGTTCAGGATTATGTGGTTACTCTGTGACAGGGGGAGGATGAGACCCCAGGCCTACAGGAATTTGATATTCCCACTGGGGAAAGAAAATCTCAATGGCAATCATAACTAGAATCTCAAAGTTTGTGTTTTCATTTTACTATTTCCCCTCTGACAGGAATACTGGCTGTAGATCCAGTAAGATTTTTGTTCAACAAAATATTTCTTTAATTCTAAATGTTGATTTCTTATTACATTAGAGGCCAACCCAACCTGAAGTCATGATGTGGGCTCTGAAGGTACAGAAATATGCACAAAATCCAGATCCCTAAGCCCCATTCTATTGCACAAGTCAATGCATGCAGACTGTTCAAGCAGTATTTCCAATGACACTATGGTGAAATTAATATTGATTTTTAGTTATATTTTGGAAGTACTCCATGGATTAGTTTCAAAGCAAAAATGTTGAAGAGGAGTGCAGCATTACATGTGCAAGTGTAACAAATGGACTCTGACATGACCAGCAAGAATTAGCTCTGAATAGCCCAGCTTTGTGCAATTTGACAGACTTCCATGGCTGCTCTCTGGAGCATGAAATAAAAGTCTAAAGTGTGACTGCAACTCTGCTAACAGTGGGCTTGTTTCACCATACTTCATCATTCCTTGAAAAGAAAAAGAAACTATTCCCCTTGTCCTTGACTTATGCAACCCTGTTGAGAAGTAAGACACACTCATATTTTTTTATAAATAGTTGAGGTAATACAAACTCTTGAGAACCTGGAATATGGACTCCTGGGGAGAAGACTGAAACGTTTCAAAATGTTTTGGAATCTATAAATATCAGGTTGAGTACCACCTAAGTTCAACTTGCAGGTCCTGAGATAACAACACATTGCTGTTTTAAATCAGATTCCTCACAATTAAGGGCTTGATTCTGCAAGCTCTGCAGATAGAAAACTCCTGTTAGAGTCATTCTGAGAAAATTCTTCAAGAATCAGGACCCCACTTGCCTAAAAAGCAAAATAAGATGTACCAATAACATGAAAAGTTACTATCAACAGTAAAGTAGCGATTGCATCAGGAACCAAGGAAATAATTGAGCCCTGAAAAAGAAGTCAGAAATTCACATTTTTGATAGACTCTATAAGAATGGAAAGAGAACTCAAAGTAGGGGAAGGAAACAGTATAGTCACAGCATTTTGAGAATTAAGAATCAGTGAATGTTATCAGTCTGCAAAATTGTCAGTGATCTCTGTTTCTCATTAGATTAAAACATATTTAATTTACATTATAACCTACATATTGGATACTACCAATGGTGAGAATCTGCTTTTTAATGAATGTGATCAAAATGTGTTCATTAGATCATCAGAATAGATCTTTGCACGAAAAGTGTGGAGCAGGTCAAGCAGGTTGAAAATGCATGAAGTGGATTAAAGATGATTTCTTCTCAGTGTAGTGGATGACCACTTAAGATCAGGTGAGAGGATATAAAGTTGTGATAACTTTAGTTAAGTCAGTGTTCGTCTGGTCCTGAGTTATGGCAGGATTCACACCAGAGTCCGGAGTTGCAGAGGAGTCAAGCTGCATTTCTTCAGGCTTCATGAGCAAACGACAGATCTATAAACTAGATACTGGGTAAATGATTAAGCTTTATGGGTATCTTAGAAAATTTGTGACAGCAGTTATAGACAATTTGGTGTCTATAATCTAATCTGATTTACTTATGAACTCTTGATTTAATGTCTCTTGTGATTTGATATGTTTGTCTATATTTTAAAGTTTTCTTCTAAAGGGAGGACAAATATGAAAAATTTAGACAGTTGTTCATACTTACCTGCTTGTCTTACAGGCAAACAACTGATATAATCAGCCCCTAGACTCAGAACTATATTTTTTTTTTCTGTAGAAAGAGACCTTTAAGGTAATTTCATTGTCTGTCTGGGGACTTTCTGGTGGAAGAATACGTGGTCTGACTTTGTCCTTCAATATGCTCCACCTCTTTGAAGTCTGAACTCAATAGATAAGAGTCTTGAGGCTTCTCTAAGTCACATTGCTGGACAACTGGTCCTTGGTCATTTTTGACTTATGTCAGTGAGGGCATAACATTGACGAACACAGGTTCTGTTCTGTCTACATCCAAAGATATAGTTCTGTGAAAATAGGTCTGATAAGATTCCTAGCTGAACCTTGCATTTGCCCAATTTATTAATAAATCAGCCAAGCAATACACATATGTATTTCTACAATTCATTCCTATAAAAGTATTCAGTAAGTACTTGCAGGGAAGAAAACCCTGCTGAGCTAGTTAATCATTGTTTTGAGAGCAAATTAAAAAAGAGAGCTAAACTATAATTATAACCTTGGTGATAATGTATGTAGGAATCTTTCTTAATCCAGGCTAATCTTGTTCCATGTTCTTACCTACTATAAAAATCTGAACGATTTTTGACAAGATCCAAAGTTTTGTCAGTTGTTAAGAATTAATTGAAAAAATTACCAGAGCACAGCAGCCATTTCAAAGGGACTGACCCAGAACCAATTAGAATTTTGTAACAATTGACCATTCACCACAAAACAGTTATCATGAGCTTTGGCCTCTGAAGTGTGGTGTTGGGGGTGGGGGAGAATCAGATTAAAGAAACTTTAATTTTTTCCCCCTTTAACTAAAATATCGTTAGTAGCAGCTTTCTCAACACAACTATCAATCAACTTATCTGGGTTTTAAAGGCTATGCTCAGCTTGCAGGAACAGCAGTACAGAGTATAATGGATGATTATCCCCTGGCCTTAGATGATACACAATATAGGTTACTATCTTGAAAAAACAGGTCAGACATAGGAACATTCTTTATCAAATTGCTGTTGACAGCCCAAACAAGAGATTGAAGAATACCACAAAAAGGTTCTTTCATCTAAAGACAACAGAGTTTATAATTGGTCATTCTTTCCTCCTTCATCCTCTCCTTCTCAGCAGAAAAAAAGAAAATTCCTAGTGCAGTTTCTTGAACATGGTCAGCACGAGGGTAGGCTGGTGTACACTGAGAAATAGATTCAGTGTTCAGTCTTTCCTCCTAATGTTCGAACTACTGAGTGGAGAGGAAAAGCCAACAGCAGTCGTAAATGTTAAAAAGGAATGAGAGCAAGGTAGAACTTTGTGCTGGATTATCCATATTGTGGGACAGCAAATCTGTAATTGTTTTGAAAGAGAGAAGAAAATTCAAAGGCATAAATATTTACCAGATCATTCTGTATTCTGTCTCTTACCTTCAATCCAAAGCAAATATACATAGTAGGTATGTAGAAATACACGTGTTATCACGTCATATATTTCACTGTATACTGCATATACAGTTATAAAAACATAAAGATATTAGATAGACTGAAAAAGATGTTATAGACAGATATTTAGTGACGGAGACTTTTCCTAGAGGATCACTGTATTTAAGATGAAAGAGGATACTCTGTTAGTCTTGATTTTCTGCCTGTTTCAGACTGTTACGTTTCACCCAGTTACTTCTCATTTAAGTTGTTGTGGGCTGGTTAAAGCATATTTCCAAGCTTAACTTGAAAATACCAGAGATGGAAAACTTATTATCTCCTTTGGTGGTTTCCTCTAGCAGTCAATCTTTCACAAAGAATAGCTAAAAAAGAAATGAGATCAATTAAATCACTGTCCCACAAACACTTATGCTTTTGCTTACCCTGACACATGTGAGTAGCTCCACTGAACTCAATATAAAGAGAAATCAATAGAACTGCTCAGGTGTATCAAGTTGAATATATGAATGTTTTTAGTTTTGCAGCCTGAAATTGGCTGGGAAAAGTCTACAATAAGATTGTTACAGATTTTATAAATGAGTTTCATCCCGAAGAAGAAGATTCATCCAGGAGATTCATAGCATGCATGAACTGATCCAACCATTACCCTGCAAAAATATTCAGCTATGTTCACATTTCTTTACCTCTTGTACAGCGTTCTGACTGGCAATAGCAGAAAAAAGCCCCAAACTGTACAAGATAAAGCTTCATATGGATCTTCTGCATAGTGTGAGGTCTTTCTGTCTCTCGATTGGAGGGTCCTTCACATGGTGTTGGTAGCTGTACTTTGAAATAGCTAAAGGGAGAAAGTCTGTTACAAAGCAAGGAGTCTAAAGGTGCTTCACTTCAGGTTTCTTGCATAAGACTCAGAAAGTTTGTGGGCTCCATTCTATGCTGTTTTACTGTACAGGCCTTTGAGTAAAAAACATTCTAAGAGACTAACGAATCCTGTCATCTCCTTCATATGAAATTCAGGATGTTCAAAGGCAGGAGAGGAGATGAAGTCCCCTTTGAAGAATACACTTCGGTCATGCTTAGTGGCATAGCACTGCTCAAACCCCCTAATGGGTCAGGGAAAAAGAAGACCTGCAGAACAAGGACCTCTTACCTTCCCTGCTGGTGCAAAGACACTGTGTGGGAGTCACACTCACGCTTAGTTTCTAGATGAGTGTAATTCCAGTCACTTCGGTAGATTTATTTCCAATTCAATTAATGTCATTGTGAAAAGAAACAGACACAAAGTTTGCTTTGGCGCTGCACATCATGTTGCGTCATTGTCTAGCAAGCTTCCCATTGCATATTTTTTCAAATGGATGCATCTGCCAGCCCAATACAAACAAAAATAACTTGCATGTGTCTTATGTTAAAGATGAATGTGAAATGTGATGCCACATCAGTGTTGTCCATGCAGCAGTTCGAGCTCTAATATTTCATGATAGACATCAGAGAAAGTCTGTGCATGTTTTTTTCTTTCCCAGTTAATGCATAAACGATGGGATCAAGTCCGAAACAGCTTCCATTCAGATAACTTTTAGAAGTCCTTTTATTTTTGCATGATATTGAGATCCTTTTGTGCCATTTTGCCATATGCCTTTGCCTAGCATGCCCAGTCTTGGAACCATTTCTGGATTTATTTTCATGACCACAATTTCGTGGTAGCTAATGAGACAAATCCTGAAACACTCAGTTCACATGGGACCTGGAAAATCTGTGATGTTCCAGCGATTGCACAGACTCTCTAGAGATCTTGCTATCACTTAGGTGCTTGTTTCCCATTCTCTTTTTTTCTATCTGATCTGGTTCACACGTTTATCCACTGACCAATTGTTCATTCTTGTGTTGCTCTGCTCTTCCTGTGTCTTAAAGCCATTAATGTTCTCCACATTGACTCCCAGTCAAGCTTCCTAGAAAAAGTTCTTTTGTGTCCCAATATTGGAAGCAGTGCACAGTTTACAGGATTCCCTGGTTTTGCTCTCAGTCTATTCAGTGCAGCCCTGTTAGTCCTGTCTTGAGCTCACCCTCGCTCTGTGTGCACTGGACTGTGCCTTCCGAGACAGGCCAGTAGTTGCTTCCATACAAGTGTTTCAACTGGAAAATTGACTCAAAACTCAACCTACCACAATAAAGTGTGTTTTGTTTGGTTAATTTGTCTTCTGTGGCCATGAAAATGAAGTGATAGCTTGGTGGCAGGCACCACTGCTGTCTATCTTTCTCTTAATATTTTGTTCTTTGTACAATGAAAATAACACAAACAACTCAAAAATAACAACAAAAAGGCTGCAGGCAGGATATTGTTCCTGGAAGATGTTTCAAACAACACTTACTGTTGCTGAGTTCTGGGTTTTCCTCCTCTCATGGTTAAATATAAGAGATAGCGCTTTTTTTTTTTTTAAAACAGGAATGTATTTGTGTTATAGCTTATCTAAAGGCACTGGCTAGCCCAAGGGGTCCAATGTGTAGCTTTGTGCTCACAGTATAAAACAGATTTTACTGCTCATGACCATCATTCTAAATAAGTGAGATAAATAGTGTGTTTTCCTTAATCTGTAGGAGGGTGTGGAACAAAGTAAATTTCTGCCATAACTGAGTTGAAACAAGCCCAGTGAACACCAAGATGTGGCTTAATCCCCAGCCCACCGTCATCCTATGTTTGTCATTTGTTGGGGGCTTTTTGCGTTTCATGAATGCAGGAGAGTATTCTTCATTAGGATTCCCCATTTCTCCCATCTACCTTTTGCTGTGATTTATTATTTGCCAGAAAGCTGGGAGCCTGTGGTGGTCTATGTAACACACATTTCGGCTGATGTTGTTCTGACCTCTCACTATATCACACTTCGAGTCAAGGGGAAAATAAGAGCATGAAGGAACCCGAGATAGCTTATTCATAACAAAAACGTTATCATCTATGTCTCAAATTATTGTGTTCTTATCTATCCAGCAGCTTTTCCTGGTGCTAGTTTTTTTTTACTGGGGATAGATGAGTCAAGCTATTAGCAGAGTTGTTCAATAAAAGGTCAGGTTTTTCTCACATTTGTCAGCCAAGACTGATATTTTACCACCTTCATAAACTTCTCAACAACATCCCATCTGTAATGCTGACCATAACAGCAATAGCAGCAGTGAATGAAATATATTTTTCTTACTCTGCTCTGCTAAGGAAGTAATAAAATAGACAAGACTTGTGGGTTGATGCATCTTGTAGCTGCCATTATACTTTCCCTTTTATAGTGTTCTCTTTTATTGTGATTAATACTGAGTTTATACAATTTAACATTGCATGATAGAAAAATTTTCCCATTGGCACTGATTCTGCAGGTTTGAATTATGGAATGAAGATGCAATGTGCTTTTACCACAATGTCTGCTTGATGCACATCCAATTGTAACAGAGAGCAATTCACAAATAATGAGAGTTTACCATCTTTTTCCTTTAAGAAGGATGTCTAGAAAGGCACCACGATTTCCTCAATATTCATTGTAAGAAATCTGTTATTCCCATCTAGATAAACAGTGTCTGGAGGTTTTTAGTTCATATGCTGTGTTCAGCCCACACACACACTAATTCTCCATGGGAGCTGTGCTCATCAATGGTAATTGCTCAGGTGAATAATGTAATACTGAGCCCATGGTTCTGTATGCCAGTGAAGATTTATGAATGCAAATAGAAAACTTGGCTCCTACAAGAACTCATGGTGAATCTCAGCATTCATTTCCCCAGAGTGTCTCTTCTCATGGAATCTGAAGGTATAGATTGATTCTGAAATAGCTGGATGTAAGCACATATGAATTTCAAAAAAAAAAGTGACTGGAGTGCCATAGGAAAACAATGAAGATCCAGCTTGAGCAGTCAGCTGCAGAGGAAATACTGCTGCTGGAGCAACGGTAGCTAGACCCAAATCATACTGATACCCCTGTGAACTCTAAGCCCATTCAGAAACAAAAGAGACGATAGGAGAAAAATTACAAAATACCACCACCAAGGAAAGGAAATATAAAACCAAGCAGAAAGAGAACTAACAGATCAACACACAGATACCCAGAATATGAAACATTCTGAGGCTGCAGAATAAAAGTAAAGCTGTGGTGTGAAGCATGGATACTACTAAGAATAATTTGAAATATCTGAAGGTGGAAATTAAAAATGAGAAGGCTAAATTTTTCAGCATGCTGAGACCCCTGCAAAGGTGCTGAGCTCTTAACCCAAGTTACTCAAACTGCCTCAGGGGCATTTATGGGCTCATTGCCTCAGGTTCCCAAAAAGTCTATATTCAACTTGTGACCAAGTATGCAGTAGAGGTATAGACAGAGAATGGAAGAGCAAGGTTGGATGCAAGAATCAAATCTGAAGTGTTTTCCTCCCAAACATTTTTCTTCACCCACGGTAAATACGAACACTGAATAGTTTGAAGACTTTCTGTGTCATTAGGAATAAGATGTGACTTTGGCAGCTGGCAGAGAGCTCCAGAGGTGAGAGGCTGGAGGCAGGGTCTTGCTTTGCTGCTGTCTGTTGGGGGGGAAGAGGACAAATTGCTCAGCTCTACTCCTGCCTGTCCATGGGTGAATATGCACCCAATGACAGTCCTCTGAGGGGCCCCTCAGTCACCGGGGACAAGATTTCTAAAGAGCTTGGACCTCTGCACATCCTACCTTCCTGAATTCAGTCTGAACATCTGTTGGGAAGTATCCCTTATATGCATCATGGCTCGACTGTAATTGCAGAAATGTACCACAAACTGACCATGTTTGCTTCAATTTGCCTTTGATCTAACTTCAGTTGAGGGCTATGATGACAAACACATCAGAGAGAGGAACCAAAAAGGCAAGTTTGAACAGCCAGAATAGAGTGAATGCTGCATATTTTGGTTGCTTTCAGCAATGCAGATTGTTTTTTCCTGAATTTAATAACATCAGCTGTGTGATGTCCTTTGGTTCCTTAAGCATCATTTTAATAGCTTTCATTCTTGGCTTGAGTTAGTATTGGTCAAGAAGCAAATATTTACCTTGGCTAAGGTATTGAGTATAAGACTCACCATTTCAGGGTAACAAAACAATTTCCATTTGACAAGTATATGAGGATTAATTTTCTATCTGAAATAGAATACAAGTTTATTAAAAGGGAATTGGTAAAACAGAAGCGGAGAGGTCATGCACAGCAGGCTAGTCACGTTACCTTTCCCTTTAAGGGTTTGCTTAGATTTGGTCTGATTGTTAAAACCTGAGGAGTGAAATTTTGCATGAAAAACAGAATTACCACTCCTGCACATGTAGGGTGCAGTAACAGTTCACCCCAATGCTGGGCTGTGTGTCTCCATGGCCACCTATGCAAACAGTGAAGCAGGATATGGTGTGTAGTTATGGAGCTGCATGGGAGAAAAAAAAAAAAAGGCAGGAACACACATGGTCAACCTGATAGTTAGAAAGTGAGGTCAAAGTGTTAAGAAGAGAAGACCAAAATAGGTTCTATTCAGTGACACAGTAATTTCTAGGTGAAAACCCAAAGAGTTTGAAACTCAATTGTTATTCCCTGTACTCTCCCTCAAAAAAAAAAATTTCTGCACTCTAAATAAGAGGAGAGTATCTGTAATTCTCTTTTATTTTTGATAAAAATAAAGTGAGGAAGTTTGGGGTGAATCACTTCAGGAAAAGTATTTTTCCATTCAGCATGTATTTCTGCAGAAAGAAAAAAAATTAACATTTTTTTTCTGGAGTAATACTTGTTTCAGTTAAGAAAACTGAGATCAAAAGTTTGGTATGTCACTGACATAAATTTTATCTCAGAAACCCAGTTTCAGAAGTAGACTCAGCTGATTTTCCACATCCAAACTAAAATCTTCTGTGGCACCTTCGTTTCTTTCTTTTCTTGGCACAACTTGGCATAACTGTTACTGTTATGACAATATAAATTAAAGAAATTGTGGATTTGTGATATCATAGTTAGGAAATCTGATTCTAGATATACTCAGGCCATTTGGCATCAAGTCTGGGCTGAAGAGTTTGATGAGAATCAGGAGGCACTTGAAAGGGCTGAGTTGCTTTGGATAATGCAGCAGTTTGGGAAAGTAAAACATTTTACTAAAATAATAATAATAATAAAATGCAATTCAGGATTTTAGTTATGTAAAAGAAAACTTGATTTTGCAAGAAGTTGATCCCCAACTGTTATCAATTTTTTTTTGCATAAAGGAGGGCAGAGTCCAGGGACCTGGCTGCAGTTTTGGCTCTCCTTGGGGCAGCTCTCCAACACTGGGTGACAGCAGAAACCTCTCTCACACCCCCCCGCTGCAAAGAAATCAGCTGAAACAATTGTGCTGCATCTCCGACTTGCAGTTGAATGTTGAACCGTTAGCAGTAATGTGCTCACTGAGCCTTTTGGAGCTTGTGGATTTCTAGAAGCTCAGACAACCCCATCCCTGGTGCCTGTACTAACTCTGAAGGGTCCAGGGGTCTCTGCTCTGGGGTCTCTGCCCCAGAGGAATGTCCATTGTTGTGCTCCTTCTTTCATCAGTCCCAGAAAACTATCCTTTGGGATGCTCTGGGAGCTAGACAGTCTTTTCTTACTGTATTACAGCTATTTTCTCCAGTTTCTCCTTCATCAGTAATATGTTAAAAGGCACGTACATGGATAGCAAACTGGAAAAAAAACCTCCCAAACCAAACACAAATGGTTGTTAGGAACATTTTTACAGACCATGAACTTACACATTTGTATGCTGTCTGGGCAGCACATGGATGGTGAAAAATGCAGACTTGCTCCCACATTTTCTCATTGTGTCTTAACCAGGCAACATAACTTGCTGAAGTGAGTTTTCCTGTCACTTCCCCAGCTTTGTGTTATCTGTTACCTTTTCCTTTTACATGCTTTTTTCTATTCAGCTGGTATATGACCAGGCAGGATGAGTCCAAGCACAGATGAAGGCAATGCAAAATACCCGATTATATGGTTACACAATATTACTAGTTTCCAGTTTTCTTGAATGTGTCAGACCTATGAAGGGTTTGAATTTTCAAACTAATGTGCCAATGGGTACCAGCAAAGAGAGCTTTCTGCAATACTGTGGTTTGAACTAACATTATTATATTCTGGATTTATATTCCTTTTCTAAATAAACTATTTTAATCCCAATAAATGTTAATGTAAACTTTTTAATTAATTTTTTTAAATTTAGCTATATTATTAATGTAAATGAAATATGAAATATTGAGGTTCTTCATCTTAGGAAAATAGCTGATTAAGGTAATCTACTTCCCCTTTTACCTTAATTAGCTCAATGTGTGTAGAAAGTCATCTGATAATCAAATCTACCAACTTTGGCTATTGTTTTCTTTTCTGGTGGAATTAGTGAGTACCTCAGAGTTCTGAGAATGGATTCAGTAAAATCAGCAGAATTAAATATCCTCTGGTATTTTAATCCAGCCGAGGTGACCACATTGTATATTTCAAGCTCCAAATTCTGCTTCTTGGGGGCAAGTGAGTTAAGTACGTTTTGCCTGAACGATGAGGAGGAAGAATGTGCTCCCAGTGCACTGCCTCCTTTTCAAAGAGAAGTGTTCCAATCAGCTTCATTCCTGCTAGAAGTTTACAAAGCAGGTGAGTACTGCGTCTGCCATGACCTATTTGTTATCTTCCTGCTGTGCCTAAAGGAATGGGAAAAAGAGCTCTGGCTGCTCCCTTGCTTTCTTCCCTTCTCGCTTTCTGAAGCCCTGAACCAGAGGGCTTCCTGGCCGTTTCTAAGGAAAATAGTCTCCATAAAGCTGTATAACCTGTAATGCCAGCTGTGAGGCCAGAGCAACACTTGGAGATGCAGGGAGAAGAAGACAGTGCCTTTCGTAATGAGCTTCCATTAATGGATAACTTATAGTGCAGATAATGAAAGTATTGATTTGGGCTCTTTAACTTTGAAATATTACATTTAGCTTGAGGCCATAAAGTTTGTTTATTATAGCAGTGATAGTGACACTGTGTGAAAGTAGCAATGCTTGTTGACACCTATGCGTTTCCAGAAAAAATAGGGAAAAGTGTTTTCAAAGATCATCAAGGTGTGGAGGACAGAGTACTGATTTTCACAGGAGAGTAATGATGGTATTTCTATGGAAATCCCTTCCTTGGTTCTACTTTGGGACAGGAATAGCATCTGATACATACGATAGACCTGAGCGTTGGGGCCATAGATGATGCTACAGATATCCTCTGGTGAAGGCTGGCTTCTCATTTGGAAGAATCATTTCAGTTTGAAAAGTACCCTGATTTAGAAATGAACATTAGGATTTGAGGAGTCTCCAGACTCAGCCTTGTGCCTGCAAGCAGACAGCTAGCTCTGCCAGGCACTTCACTGTTTGATTAGTACAAAAATGGGAGGTGCCATAAGCTCAAATACAAGTTGCTGTCTTTGGCAAAATGAATCCTGCTTCTGTTTGCCAAAGAACCATAAATATGTCTCTGATTTATGCCAAAAGGCTGCTGGGAAAGTGTATCCACTGTTGTTTGTAAAATAATATGAAATTAAATCATCTTTGTTATTGTTATAGTTTGCATTGCATAGCAATGCTTCCATTAAACTTAATGATGTTTTCAGAAGATGTATCTGAATTCTCAAAATAAAAAAAATCGTTTTTTTTCTGCTGTCATCAAAGCTTTCAACACACTGCCATGGCCTGTGTATGAAATGCTGCAGCAGCTGACCCACTACCATGGTCCCACACTGGTGGAGAATGCTGAAGCAGACTGTACACAGACAGAAACAGTGCTGGCTATTAAACGGCAATTGCTAGATTTATTTCCATCATTCAGTCTCCTAAAGTTTTGACAGCTTGATCAAACTAATGAACACAAAAGTGACAGACATATTGGTTCTCTAATATTAGGTTACCAATCTTTGCCTTAAAACCCCCATTAACGCTTCTTCCTTTGCCTGCTAATGCTAGGATAACAGATAGCAGCCAGACTTTCTGGCTCTATCCATGTGCAAAACTTCTAAACATTGGGCCATTTTTGTCTCCCACTGCACTTTGCTATAAAACCACAAGGTTAACCCGACCTTCTGGCCCATTCCATTTTGTGTCTTGTTTTGAGTCAAGCTTTGTTGGGGACAAAAATCTATGTTGTATTCCATCTGATCAAAGTACTTCAGATGAAGACATGCCATCTGTATTCATTTAGCGATATCTAAGACTATAGAGCATTACAGTGGTATTTCGTACATGATATTGATTGCCTTCATTTGTAGCTATTATAGACACCGGACACTGTTCACTTTTAAACCTGAGCGTCAGATTTCCCATCTGCAATCTCCAGGCACTCTCTTCCCACCCCCCTTCTTCCACAGTATCTTTCAAAGGCTCTATTTGAACAAGCTTCCTTTAAAATAATTGAAACTGTGTCACCATGTTATACATTGCAGTTTTCCCCCCAGTTTCATATAGTGCTACATTCGTTAAGTATTCCAGCCCCCACAGTGGAGAAAAGGTATTTAAATTTGTAATTTCATTCACATCTCTCAGATGTGTCTGTCTGCGCTTGATTGCTATTATTAATGGTAGCTGTACATTCTGCATCACTGTAGAGTGTTGTTGTGGAGCAGGTCCCTGTTAGTTAAGCACTGTAATTTTGTTCTGCTCTTGCTCAGCTCATGCTTCAGAGTTGGAAGCATGGTCACAGACCTGTCTACTTGCATCTTGGTATGAGTGAGTGTTCAAAGCCAGCCTAACTGTCAAGTATTTATATGATTTCTGGCCATGGAAATATATGTCAGAGGTAAAGGAAAAGGTATTAACTCCATGCTTTACAGATGAGCAGACCTGATACATGGGGTGTTTTTGGAAGACACGGATTTTGTACTTGAGCATATCCACTAAACAGCATATCCACTGTTTTTCTGGTTAAGCCTAAGAAGATGAAACCAACTGATTTTGGTGGAAACCGTTAAAAAAAAAAGTTATGAAATTAATCAAATGTTATTAATTAATTTTGCTGTTTCTGTCTGTTACTTTTTAGCAGAATTTTCTTCAAGGGTTAATCAGAACCTGGTTCAGAAAAGTGTTAAGCATGAACTCAAATTTAGAACTGTGGATAGATTTATTTCTGTTCCAGAAAAGACCATCACCCACACCAGGAGAAAACAGTTGCTAGGTCTATAAGGACCTAGTTTCAAAATATCAAGATAAGAAATCTGGCATGAAGGCTGGGAGTAGCAGCATCTGTGTAATCACAGATAGGATTTCTATCCCTGACATTGGGAGTGAAACAGTACCTGAACCAGCAAAGACTTGGAAGTTGCCATGTGAAAGGTGCTTTACAAAACCAAGGAAAAACATAATTCCCGATAGTAACATGAACAAGTGGATGACCTCAATGTACTTCAGACCATTAACAACCCTTGCCTTCCAAACCAGTGACAGGAATACAGCTTTCCACACCCCTCTTTCTTGCCTTACTTTGGGGTAGCAGCTTTTTCATTCAGCTTCCTCTTGTCATGATTATGTATTGCAGTATTCTATATCTGAGCTGTGGAGGCAGGGTAAAAGGCAGGGAAGAGATAACAGTTCAGAAAAATCTGATGATTCTGAACTCACATACTGATACATGCAATAGGTTGGTTTTTCTGGAACAGCTGGAGTGATTGAAAACTTGCCAGCAGAAGTGGAAGGTGTTTGTTCTCTTGGTATCTTGGGCAGAAGTGAGAGAACAACCATGTCCGTAAATCTGCTGCCTCTAATGCTACTATGGGCTGTCACTTCTGTAGCATCTATAGAAGACCTGATCCAAAAACGAACAGCAGATATTGTGCAAGTCTACTTCTAGCACTGGCTCCTTGCTGCCTTTCGTGGCTGATTGTGCTGGCTTTGGCTGGGATAGGGTTAATTTTCTTCACAGTAGCTAGTGTGGGGCTGTGTTTTGGATTTGCTCTGGAAACAGTGTTGGTAACACAGGGATGTTTTAGTTACTGCTGAGCAGTTCTCACACAGGGTCAAGGCCTTTTCTGCTCCTCACTCCACCCCACCGGCAAGTGGGCTGGGGGTGCACAAGAAGTTGGGAGGGGGGGGGCACAGCTGGGACAGCTGACCCCAACTCACCACAGGGATATTCTGTACCACATGACATGATGCTCAGCATATAAATCTGGGGGAAGAAGGTGGAAGTGGGGGGACATTTGGAGCAATGGTGTTTGTCTTTGCAAGTAACCACTATGTGTGATGAACCCCTGCTTTCCTGGAGATGGCTGAACACCTGCCTGCCCATGGGAAGTGGTGAATGAATTCTTTGTTTTGTTTTGTTTGCATGCACGACTTTTGCTTTACCTATTAAACTGTCTTTATCTCAACCCATGAGTTTTCTCACTTTTACCTTTCTGATTCTCTACCCATACCGCTGTGGGGTGAATGAGCGAGCGGTTGTGTGGTGCTTAGTTGCTGGCTGGGGTTAAACCATGACACTGATTAAAAACCTGCTGGAGTATGAAGTAGAAATGGCAAGTTGTCTTTTTTAATGCCTTGAATGGACTTCAGACTGAAACAGCTTAATTTTCAGAAAAGTATGAAAAATCAACTGAAAGATTTAGTGAAGACTTGATTTTTATTATTAAAATTATCAGGCATCTGGCCTGTACAATGAAATTTAGTGCAGTCAGCAACCAGATGCTTCAGCTGGGTGAGCTGTTTGGGTAAAAACCATATCTGCATAACAGAGAGCAGATTTTGTTCTCACTGCTGCTCTGTAAAGCGAGATGGGTGGTAGGAGGGTGACTTCACAGCAATAAGTCACTGCTAACAATGTGCATTTTAATAACCTTTAATGCAATAATGACAAAACCAAGAAACACATCTTCAAATACTCATGAAAATATTATTTTTTCCTGTAGGTATGCTGCATCATTCTGTAAAGAACCAAAATGCATAGGAATGGTTTGCAAGAGATTATTCTCTGCAAAAAGATAAAATTTATCAAGGAATGCCCAACAACAATTAAGTGTCTATTTTTATACGGTTGATTTAAATAACGCTTAAGTTGAAAGTCTTCCTGGACAGATGAAACTCCCAACTTGAGCTTCAACTAAAAATAGCACTCAGCAAGTTGTCTGACACTGAAAGAATAAATCAGGCTACATATAATTTATTGAGGGGATTCAGCAGTGATATTTTGCAGGCAAATGTCTTTTGGATTCATACAAACCATAGACAGTTATGAAACTAGCCTCTATTTCTGCCTTCAGTTATTTTCCCCTTTTTTTCCTGAATAAAGAAGTCTACATTTATATTAAGTAATACTTTTCAATAGAGTAAAACTTCTAGCAAAAAATATAGAGGACCTGATAGTAAACACCTGGGAGAAAAACAAACAAACAAACAAACAAACAATCAATCAACAAACCAAAACAAAACAGCCCCAAACTTTCACAAGGATGCTCTTGGAAGTAGGAGTCCATGTTAGGAAAGGAAGCACACAGAGAAAAGAACTTCTCCATCAGTGTAAGTATTTACACCAAAGGCCCAGAACTCAGGTCAAAACATGCCATGTCTAGCACATGGCTGCCAGAATTTTGTTTTCTGTCCATACAAAATCTGGCACAACCACAATTCCCATATGCTGGGGAGTACTGAAATAATGATAACATTGAACTGTACTTGGATTCATACTTCCCCTCTGTTGACCACCAGGAAAACACCAGTTTAAAAAGCATTAAAAAGAAATGGCCATTTCGTTCAGCAAAATGGAGGAACTCAACATGTTAGGAAAGTTATTTTCCAAAAAGAAAGACTCTAAGCCATCCCACAAACATCCCTGCTTTGCTGAACATGTCTTGTACTTAGGACAGCAGAATTTCCCAGTTTTACCATAAGAAGTGTACACCGACTAGCACATCTATGATGAGCAAGATCTGGGCAGTAATGTGGAGCAAGAGTAAAAGTGATACCACAGTTCTGTGAGGGATATGGGAAAACAAAGTGTGTAAGCTCATCTGCCAGCTTCCACAATCTCAGTCTGTGTGTTAAAGGACTTTGTGACTTCTGGCAGACCTGAAAGATAATATTACCACACTTAATTTTTTACTTTTTTTAAACATGGATTTATGAAGTTGCAAATTAGGAAATAGCCTGCGAACAACTTAAAAAAAAAATACAAGCATTACATGGGAAAGTTATCTGTGGAATGAGCTGTGTGTACTGTATGGTGTTAGGACACAGTAATTGCACAGTGTGCAGTCTGTGGTCAGGAGTGATGCAATATTGTACTGTGCCAGTGAGTTTTGGAGCATGAATGCATTTCTTGATCTGTGTCTTTAAGCAGCAGATTTACCCAGTACTTTTACATTCCTCAAACCTCATGTCTGAGGAGGTGATTGAGACAAGAATTTCTCATCAAGAAACTTACCAGAGGCCTTTTAAAATTTTATACATGTCCTGTGTGCTTCCAGTGTAGTGTCAGTGTAGTTTAAATGTCCAGGTGGGGATGGCTGAAACATGGAGTCATGTTCAAGACACTTCCAAACATGGGATGGCCATTTGCAAGGCTTCAAACACAGGGAATGGGACTTGGGAGTGTTTTCCACAGTGTATACAAGGTGATTGATAAAATGACAAGTATATCATGAATGAAGTAGATATATTGTGTATTATATGGCTGTAATAGGTGTGGACCAAAAAAAGCATCTGAGAGAATTAGGACTGGAGAAAAAAATTGCTGGAAATTATGTAGTTCTATTAAAATCTGAAGAGCTAGTTCATATTCTGTAATTCTGTTGACATCAGCTCAGGGTCTTGGTTTTGGAGTCATACCCAAGTCTTTTCGTCCTCAGTGGTAAAACATAATGGCCTTGTTTACCATGGATTTTACACTGGACTTAAGAGAGATGGAACTGGGCCACCAGTGCTTCATTTATTGTAGTAGACACATTGTTATGGTAAGATGCAATATTTTTATGTTTCTGTGGTGTGAGAAGCATGTGAGTAGATATCAAAGTGTCAGACAAATAGCAAGTCTGTTTCCCATGATTCTTGTATGTTTGTGTAAAAAATTTGTGCACAGTGTGAGGAACAACGCACCACAGTTCCTGAGCCTCTAAGAGGTTATCACCTCTTGGAACAGCAAAACCAACTGGCAATGGTAGTTTTTGGCTTGAAATACCTTAATTCTGAGTCTGATTCTCAGCTTTGTGTAGTTCACACAATGAAACTTCAGTGCTGGAATTGTAACCACTCTACATTCATATTACTGACAAATTAGGGAGGAATTCTTTGCAGTGTGCCCAGAACTGAACAGTATGATTGCATGCTTCATCATCTAGCCTACAAGAGGGAGTGGCAGGTGTTGAAAAATATGGGCAGCTGAAATGGTTGGAAACGCTAAAATGTAACTCTGGGAAGACAACTGTGGTGAAGAGTAAAGGTACCTGCTGTATTAAACAAATTAGTTCAATGTTGTTGACCTACCTGAAAATGTAGTTACACCTAGCAGTAGAAAAAAAAACAAAAAAAAAAAGACCAAAGTTTCATCCACCATCTAATAGTGTTTAGATAATGGAAAGAGGTCATCTGCTTTCACTTTGCTGTTACTTGTTTGTCATCATTGAAGGATCTTTAAGGATCTGGCTGAGAGTCAGTTTTCCAACAAAATGAGAAATGAGAGCAATTAAAAAATGGAAGCACATGATTGCCTGTATGTTAAAAATCAAAAGGAAATTGAGAACCTTGTCTTTGAGTAATAACAAATATTTTGGCCAGGAGCATGGTATTTAACTTGGAGGAGACAGAAAGCCACTTCATCAATATTAGCTCAGTGCAGCACTTTTGGCAAAGACCTAATGAGTTATCAGCTGTTATCCTCTGCGGAGCTTGGGAGAAGGAAAAATTCCTCTCAGGATACAAGTTCATTTCTACATTGCTGTAATGCATGTCCTATGCTTCTGATCTGTTTTCCGTCTTTTTGCCTATCGACTGGTTAGAAATTGAGATGTGTGTAATAGGGTAAAACACAGCACTGAACTTCAGGCCTTTTCACCAGTTACTTCAACAATTTGCATTCTGATCCTGGTTCTTAGAGGCACTTTTTTGTACTGACACATGTATATAAATGACCCTTAGCACTGGAGGGAAGGGGGTTGCAAACAGCGCTCTTTAAAAATCTGGCCACACGCTCATTATATTCACTGTACTTGGCATCATGTCACTTGTGATCTAGTGGGCTCCATTCAACTTCCATCCTAAGGCCTCTGCGTAAAGAGTCACTGTGATTGTTTTTAATGTTGTGGCAGGAACAGATGGCAAACATATTTTAAAGCGCTAAAAATATGGAAGGGCAGTAGAAATCTACGTGGCAGACATTTATTAAGCACCCACAGCTGTGACCAATCTTTTTTTTTTTTGATAATAAATATATGGAAGCCTAGTCCCTAGAAGGAAGGTCTCCTTTGAAATCAGTTAGCATTTTTAATTTGCCTGGGCGACAGCAAAGGACAGAATAAACTTCCACTTGTAGTTTCCAGTTTGTCTCAGTCACACAAATGAGAAGAAAAAAGTAATCGTGGAGAGGGACAGCTGAACCCCGGCTCACCATAGCAGAGCAGCATGTAGAGGGCAGCCCCTATAGATCACTGTCTCATGGACACTGTGTTTTGTCATTCTGAACGGGCTCCTAACATGGGATTTTTATAGCCTTCGCAGATGTTTCAAGTTTCTGTCCATCTATCACCCTCTGTGAGGATGATTTCTTTCGGAAGATGCCCTGGGGCTCAAGCAGCAAGCTGTACGCGTCGCTGTCAGGCTGAAAAGGCTAACGCCCATCCGCTCTGTCACATGCTGTAATCTTGTAAGTGCCAAGACAGGAACCTACAGAAAAAACACAGAATATTTCTTAATGAGTTGCTTGTCACTGGCTAACGAGAAAGCCAAAGGAGGACCCTGAAGGCCAGGGTGTGTTTCTTAACTTTTGCTGAGGAGGTCTTTGTTAGAAGCCTGATATAATCAGGAAGAGGAACATCTCGCCAGCAAGAGAGAGGTTTTTCTTGTTGGAGAGGTGATGTAGGGATGTTGCTCCTGTTTGCCCAGTGCAAGTGACGGGTGCTTGGTGATGCATTTCTGGGTGCTGCCGGCATCCAGACGAGCCTGGCTGATTTCCCTCTGCTGGGTTCCTGGCTCTGGGGCAGGCAGCATTGAGCGGAGCATCTCTGGCCATGGCTTCCTGCTGGCACCTCTTGGCACTCAGGTTAAGGCCCTGAGGAATGGCCATACCCAAACTGTCTCCTCTCAAAGTAGGATGGAGGGGGTAACTGTCCTGACAGGGAGTCTACCGCCCCAGGATGATGCAGTCCACTTGGAAACCTTAATGAAGATGTTACACATCTCTAACGGTTCAGGGCCTAATGCTTGCATATGGTGTTTGATGCAGCCTGGTCTGTGCTCTCAGAAAGGCACATGCTGGAAATGATTTTGGAAATGATCCCATAGAGGCCTTTGATTGACAGGTACAGCCACCTGGCTCAGCCCCACACTGCGTGAAGGCAATGGTTTCCTCACAGACAGAGAAGATGCTCGAAGCTCCTGAGGCATTGCTTGGGGAAAGGGGGAAGAGCAGAGATTTCAGGTGTGCTCCCCCAGCTGCACTCAGGGCACTGCTTCAGGGTGATCCTTGCCCCCTACAGATGTGCTTTGGGCATCTGAGAGTACGGACTCTTCCTTTTTAGGGGGCAAGATGGGACGTTTCTGTGTTAGTACTCAACTGGGGTAACAAAAAGTCTTCAAAATTCTGGCCTTTTTGGTCTTTAATATCACATTCTGAGCTTCCTTCGTGTTACACACACTCTGGGGGGAACCAACAGCTACTCCAAATTAATTTGCCCTGTAGGAAATCAAGTCAGGAAGAGATTTTTTTTTCTGTGCAAGAAATAAAGAGGACAGGATACAAAGAGGAGGCAGACTTCAAGGGGAAAATGATCTGAACAGGGTGTGCCAGATTGGGGCTTTAAACTGCCAGTGGCTGCTGTGCGCACACACACAAACATGCATGCACGCACACATACACACGTCGTGAGCTTGATTTAGTTTGGCTCAGTCAGTAAATCCCAACATGTATTTGAGGAACCCTCCCCAAACAAAAACATGCTCCTATCAAAGCGGAAAGCAGGACGCCTAGCCCAGGAAAAACTTTACAGCTATTAACATGTTATTTATAAGCAGGCTGAGCTAACAGCTAACATGTGGCTGGGCTTTGGCCCAGGGATGCTTGCTGGTCTCAGGGAAGGAATAGTGTGAGCTAGACCTCGTCGTTCTCTGTCGTGTGGAGGAAGGAGGATTGCTGTGCCTGGTGACAGAGCAGCTACGATGGGCAGGACAGGCAGACCGCTGGTGTGCTGTATGTGGTGGCTGGAATGTCGATGGCAGCATCAGGGCTGTGAATTCTAGCAGGGCACACAGGGGCCATACTCAGAACCAGGGAGTAGTGTAATAATAGGTATGTTACCCTCAGTCTTCTGTGGTATGGTGAAGATGAAAAAATAATGATAATAGAGACACACTACTCTGGCTAAAGGCAAAATATAAACAATTTATGTCACACCTATTTCCAGTATAAGGTTTTATTCTACCTTTGGGCTTTGCTCTGCAAACACTTGACATAAGTATTTAATTTTGCATACATCCACAGTTCTACTGAAGCTAGGGAGGTTTTTAAAATGAGCGTGTGATTAAGATTTTGACTACACTACGAATGCTTTGCTGTACAAGAACGCAAAATCCCGGGGCAGACAGAACTCCTTTTCTGCAAATGCAGCTGTGGTGGAGTAAACCAGTTAGCACAGAAATGCTGGTAGAGTAAAAATAGCCCTAAGAACCAAACAAGATCAGTCACAGCCAATTTTTGCTGGCCCAAGTTTATCTAAGCTACAGGGAAAATCTTAGAGAGTCTGGTTCCTGTTTCTTACTAGTTGTCTCCTTTTGCTTGCAGACTCAAAGACATCAAGACATGGACATTATTCACTTCTTCTCTTGCCCCCTTGCTATGGCCCTGGCTGCAGTGTTTCAGGGACACCTATAGAGCAAAGTGGTCTGAAATCTAAAGTCTTGGTTATGGCTTTGCATACACACAGCATAGCCCCTTCATCTCACTACACAAAGAAAAGAAGGTATATGGACAACATCAACTATATTGTCTTTACTGAAATTTCAGATAGGCATTCTCTGGGTTTGGGGTTTCATTATCCCAGATTTTTAAGGTGGAAATTTCTGGGTCTGATTCTGATCTATGCAGTTTACAGAGTGAATTACCTTTATAGTTTTCTGCTATGCAGACACACTACTAACCCATGTGGCTCCTTACATTTAAGGCACTATCAAACCCTCATGTAGCACCTTAACCCAAGCTGACAATGGTTTTAGTGCTGATGGGTTTTATGCCATTTATAGATTCTTTTAATCTAATGACATGATTTCTGCATCTTAGAAATTGACTAACTGAAGTCGGACATGTTCTTCAGATTGTGATATTGTTCCTTCTTCAGCTGCAATATTCAACATTTACGTAGTTGGTTTTATTTTTTTGCCAGTGATCCCATTGGGAACAGCATGTGGGTAGCGTAGCCAAGACAGCGCTCTGAGACTTTAAACAATATGGCTGAAATCCAGGCCCAGTTGAAGAAATGGCAGCACTCCCATTGATTTCAGCAGGATTGGGATTTAACGGCTGTTGTGTGAAAAAGTTTTCCCAACACCCACTATCTGCAGATTTAATTTATGATACAGCTTAAAAACAGTATTACAAGTACTGAGATCCTGTGACGCTTGGCTCAGATAAGGTGTTTAAAAATAGCTTTAAACTTAATTGAAGACAAGATGAATCTCCCTTGTCTCTTTATTCAGGGTCAAAAGGCATGAATTTCATTCACTAAATTATCAACACTTAAAACTTCTTCTGCATGATTAGATTATTACTAAGAGTCAGGACAGCAGAGATCCTCCCACTGCATTGACCTGTGAACTTTGCTAAATCTTTTGACAGGGGTCATTGTCTATAGCATGATAGTGAATGACTTTCCAAAACGGAGCCATTCTTTCAGTTGTAACATGAAGCTGGTGCTCTTTTCTAATGGGTTGAAAACGTTAATTTACACTGATGACATTTCTTGTCAATTTATGCGCCAGCTGAGTTTGTTGATTAGTCACAAATGATGATGTGGTGCTTATGGACTGTTATTATTGTACCTTTACAAAAAACTTGAGATACTTCAAATACTTTCAGAATTAGAAATCACTTCTTCCATGTGCAAAATGTGGGTAAGACTTCAATCAGAACCTAATACTTAAAAGGATGTATTTACCGAATGAATCCTCTGCAGAATACTAAGTGGGAAGTTACCTAGGAAGAATCTGTTCATACCTTTCCTCAGAACAGCTAGGCCACATGTCTAAATGTCTTGTTATAGCTTAAATCTGTTGTATAGTATTTTTATGGAAATATAATTCTTTCAGGATTCCCACTGTTACGGTGTCCAAGCCCTTTAGTCTGAGCTGACAAGACATGTTGTAAGACATGTTCTCATCTCCAAATTCTATTATTTCTTTTGTGGCATATATTTCAAATTTACTGAAAGGGATTTTCAACTCTGGGGGCAAAAGACGTGATGGCAAACACCAGTGAAATTGAAGCTGTTTTGGATTCCAGAGTCCTTCTGTAAAATATGTGCCCAGTTACTGTGCTCCATATCAACCTTCCTTAAAACACTTATTTTCAATGATGCATAGAAGAAAAAAATCTGCCATTGATTAGGTAGCTGATAGCTGGGACCATTTCTTTATGATCTTTCATAATCGTCTCAGTTGTCCCTTTATCCGGTTGTGATTTGATTTGTATACTGAAGATATTTGTATGCTTCAGTCAAATACAAAACCAGTGTGATCTCAGCTTGCAACTGAGCTCTCCAATGATTTAAATGTGTCTCTTCTTACAGGCTGAGACTTGAAGGCAGTCTTAGCAAGCCAAATTCTTCTTTTATAGATATGGCTGAGAATCTGAGAAACTTTATTGCTTTCCCAAGGTGTGAAGGCTGTTCTAAAGCATGAGCTGCTCTCCTCCTCTCAAACAAAAGGATGGGTTACAGCCAGCCATGATTTTGGATGTGCTTGTGTATGTTCATACTGGTTATTTACCCAGGGATTTCTAGCAGATTTTTAATGAATTACTATGGTCTCTTCCTTTGTCAATTCAGCTGTGACTTAGAAGTATTACTTTGTAGATAGCCTAATTTAAATTATGGGTGTTTGCTATGTATTATTGAAGACTTGTCTGTGTCATGTTGTTATTGCTGATGCAAGTAATAACTGACAATTTTGCTGATAAATGACATCAGGGCAACTCGGTTGTGGCTTGAACTGTATGTGGCACGCAAACAGTTTGCAACAAGTTGTGTGCCAGAATATATATGTGACTCAGACAAAAATTAGCTTGGGAGGCCACTGGGTTTTCTTCTGTTCTCCAGGTCTTCACATCTTGAGGAGACTTTTCTGTGTTAAGGGCTGGAGAGGTAGGAATTTCATCCTTGCTGGTGCACACACAGCCCCAGCATGGCCAGAGGACAGTGCCAGCATGGTGTTGCTGGATGACTGATGGTGACTGGTGAGGCTGCCATAGGACACAACAGTTATAATAAGCTTAAAAAGGGGGAAAACTTCCCTCAGTTAATCTGCAACACTAGATTATGCTTGTGAAATATTCTGTAAATCTCAACAATAGTAAATCTATGAATTAAGAGCTAGTAGTCCTGTGCCTTTGCTGTGCTTAGTGAAAGCCAATACATTTAAACATGCCCTGGAAGCCAATAAATTTCATCATGCCCTGGGATAGGTATCTGGGCACCAAAATGTAAATTTGGGTTAGTAAATTGTTAAAATAGGCCATTTCACTCCCTGGGTACATGCTTTCAGTGCTAGCGTATTTGTACATTAATAATTATTGGTTTTAATCAGGAGGAGTTTACTATCTCATTCCTATGGCTTCCAACTCTGACTACAGATAGACACCTAAGTGTAGGAAAGAGGCTCAAGTCTCTCCTCAGCATTTTCTATATCTTTTTGGGATTACTGGATCCCCCTGCAGATCCAGCTCCAGGTCCTTCAGCTCTGAGTCAGGGTAGTGGATAGGGATTGTTTTCTTGCTAGACACCAACACTTACTATCTTAAATTGGTATAGTGTTACAGAAAGACTGGATACCTCAAAATGAAGGGTAACTTCAGAGTCACTGGTAACACCAGCAGTTAGTTGTTAGATAGTGTTAAGGGCAGTACAAGAAACTGCACCTGAACTGTTTGCAAAGTGAAGGGAATGGTCAATTCACTGTTATCTAGAGAACCAATGAGGCTGTGGCTTCAGAATTTTGGCCCAAGACCAGAAGTGGTGATTGGGCAATCAAAGATGAAGAGGATCTTGGCTGAAGGTGATGGAAATTACACCTACTAAGGAACAGATGGTTCACCAATCTGGGTTGAATAATGCTTTCAAATGTTGATGTTTTTGGATGTGGGTAGTAAACTTAAAGCCAAAATCAAAACTGATGACATCCAGACCAACCTGATGCTAGTTTGCTTTCTTTTCAACTACCTCTGTTGTTTCTCAATTTCCAGTTTGGACTTTTGGATTTGAATCAATCTTTCAAATATGTTTCTCTGTTGAAACTCTCTAGTTTCACTTGGAAAGCTCTGAAAAACTCAATATTTTTACATGGCTTCAATGTACAATAATAAGTCAGATTGACTTTAAGAATTGAATTTATTCTTGTCTAAATTTTCTTATGGACATCAGTAATATTTTTGTCAAAGTTGTTCTGAAAATTGTATTAATATTCTTTCTCAGATTTTAATAAAGATGATGCTGAGCATGAGGGAGAGTCTAATGGGTAACTAGAATGGAGGAAGAGATGTGGAAATTATTTAATTTGAGATATGAAAAAACCCTCAGTAAATATACCATATAGAAGGAAACAATCCCCATTTCAAAATATAAAAGGGACTGGAATATTAAATTACAGACTCAGTAAGAAGGACAGTAACTGAATCTATTAAACGGGATAACTGAAAATGCACAAAAAAAAAATAGAAAAAGGGAATTTTGTGTGATCTCAATAGCGTACAGATTTTGGAATGCATTTTAAAGAACTGCAGAAATGGAAAGCCCAGTGGAAGGTGATTAAAATACAACAAGAATTTATGAGGAGGTTGGTTGCTTAGATTAGCAGGCAACTTCATTTTTAGGCAAGATTAATGTAGTAGAACTTATTTAGTTAGACTAATACAAAGCTTATGCACAAAAATATGGAAATTACAGGGAACTAGCACTAGAGGAAAAAAAATAGTAAGTTGGGAAAAAATTGCTAAAAATAATCTGATTACAGACAGCCCTGTTTAGGCCATAATCATCTTCAAAAAATGAACTTAAAATGGTCTTGATTTTTAATTAATTAAAACAGTTTAATTAACTTTTCTGATAGTAAGTGAAAGTTGTTTTTAACCAAAATTTGGGAGTTCTTTTCAAAATTAAGGAGAACACGATGAATGGAAAACCAATAAGAACTGTAGAAATAAAATTTAGATTAAATATGATAGCACAAATTATGTAGTCTTAGGGTTTCTGAAGTTGATTTCAGACAGGCACTTATTTGCTGAAAATGGCAGATGTGAAGGAAGACTTTTCTCCATTAGATGATTAGAAAGTCACCTATGAACAAGCAACATGGTGGGCTAAGGAAAGGAGAAATATCACCTCAGGAAAGGTGTTTCTATTAGAAACACAGAAATCTTACAACATTTCTACAAAGTTCTTTGAATAATTAATCTGGCGTATACTGCAAAGTTACCTCTGTTCCTCTGGATCATGTTCACACAGGGGATACCAAAGTGATCATGGAAGAGATGCTTGGCTTATTTTCCATTGTGAAACAAAGGTTGAGAGAGGATGTGTTTGTTCTGAGCAGACACAGCCAAAGACGGGCAGAGGAACAACTGAAAAACAGTCTTGGCACAAAGAGAAATGGGTATAAAGTGACTGCTATTAAGTTCAAACTGAAAATAGGAGAAAGTTTCTAAGGCCTGGAGGGATGATGTCCTAGAGGCATCCTCCAGGAGAAGAGCCACAGCCAAGGGTCTGATTCATTTCAGTGTAAGTCTTGTATCTATTATCTGTATCTATTACGCAATTTCCTTTAGCAGCAGGGATGAAACTTCATGATGCAGGATATTTTGTTTAGTATTCCTTTTCACTAAGAGTATATGAACCACTCATTAGACTATTATTTTAGTCTAATATTTATTTTATTTGTTTTAAATATTCCCAGGGAAGATAATAACATGATCAAATTCTGACATATGGAAAAAAAGAACATTAGCACATATATAGCCATCCTCCAAATCTCATTACTCTGTTACAAAACAGGTGTTAGACCTCTTCAAAGAAGAGGTGACACACATTTATTGAAGAAGTATAAATGCTCATTTTGCCAATATGTATTTTCCCTTCATCTCCTTCTCAGAGATATATGAACTTCTTTGGTTCTTTTTCTTTTTCCCTTAAAACCCTTTTTTTTTTTTTTTTCCCCTTCAGGCTTCTTAAGACATCTGACATAGAAAATGTTGACTTTAGGCACTGAAACTTGTTCAAGCTGCAAGTAAATAAAAACAAAGTCTTGGAACAGGTGACATTAATCCTAAGTGGTATTCCCAGCTCCTTCCTTCAATGCACTTCTCTACGTCTATGGATATAACTATTTACACCATATTTTTAGAGATGGGTATTTTATGTAAAAATACCAAGAACCCTTGCACAGTATTAACATAAAGAGAAACACACTGAATATGGGAATGCATGCAGTATGATTTATTTCGGAACTGACATAATTTTATATACTAAAGCTCCTGAGAAGACTTTACAAAGGACTGGGAGTTCATTGGATGATAGGTAATGAAAGGATTTTTCTTTAGGAACAGCTATAGTCAAATAATAAAATGGATAAGTAGGATTTACTTTTAGAAGAACAATTACAATAAATAGAACAAGATGAACATTTTGGCTTCCTCAGATTATTTTTTTCCCAGATCAATTTATTCATTGGTTATATTTGGAATATGGCCAGGAACTTATGAAAATGTTGGGAAATCATGGTGTTTTATGAACTTCAGAGTTCATCTGAGACCACAAAAGCAGAGAACATGTGAGAAAACCCGCTATCAATTTCCCAGAAACTAAACTGCTAAAGTGAACTGGGAAAACTGAAATATAGAAAACATTCTTTTTCTAAAGTCTATAAATAGTCCAATCTTAACTTGAGAATACACAGTACTTAATGCTCTATCATTCATTATCTTCCTATTCTAAAATGTATTCATGAAGCAGCACCAGTAATAAATGCCTCCTGGGCAATCCTAGCTATGAATACTGGAACGTATGGGCAAGTTAATGGTCCAAAGGATGCAAAAGTAAGGAAACTGGAGCAGACCTTTATGTCTAACTGTAACATTTTTAGGGTTCAGATTTTGCACTGAAATTCTTCAGTAAATATTTTAGAAGATATTTTGGATAATGCACCAATACTTGTAGTGAGCATTATCTATACTGAACTATTTCATCAGCTCTGTTGTTAAAATAACCAGTTTGACTTCAGAAATCCCAACAACACTACCTTACTCTCTGTATGGCTGTGGATACTCATTTGTGTGAACCGATTGTTTCCCTGGCGCTGTGCTGATCTTCCTCACTGGAGGATCTAGAATACAAAGTTTCATCTCAAAAATTTGCTTGCATAGAAGATATGGCATTGATTTATATATATTTTAAAGAGAACAGCATCAGGCACATTTTAATTTCAGTGGTTTTTTTGTTCCTTGTTGATTTGGATTAGGTTTTAGCGCATGACGGTCTCTCAGACACACACGTCCAGGTTGTTAAGCAGCCTCATTAACAATAGCAATCACACAAAAAATCATCAGCTTTTGAAGTGTTATGTGCAGCCCATATTGATGCCATGCAATAATCCAAATAGTTATCATAAACTCTTACTCAATATAGAGAAAAAAAAGAGTAAATTTATTTTATTCTCTATACTACTACTACCACTAGAATTAATACAATGAACTAATA
>NW_010247716.1:0-299 GCF_000690775.1 Eurypyga helias
GCACGGGGGGGACACTTCCAGGGTGGCCACGGGGACATTGGTGGCCCCACAACTGGCCAGAGTGGAGACCCCATGGCCTGAGGTCCGGGACGTGGTCGGTGCATTGGGGCAGGAGAACCATGGGGTGGTGGGACCCCATGGGTCATGTGGCCCCATGGGTCACACGTCCCCGTGGCCTGAGGGGTGTCCCTGTGGGTCACATGGCCCCGTGGCCCAAGGTGTGTCCCCGTGGGTCACATGTCCCCATGGCCCAAGGTGTGTCCCCGTGGGTCACGTGTCCCCATGAGTGACACGCCTCC
>NW_010247716.1:971-1218 GCF_000690775.1 Eurypyga helias
GGTGGGTCCCGGTGGGTCATGTGTCCCCATGGGTGACACGTCTCCAGTGTCCCTGTGGTCCCTGTAACCACGGGAGGTGACCTATAGGTTGATGGGACCCTATGGGTCACGTGTCCCCATGGGTCACATGTCCCCGTGGCCTGAGCTGTGTCCCTGTGGGTCACGTGTCCCCATGGTCCGAGCTGTGTCCCCGTGGGTCACATGTCCCCATGGTCCGAGCCCTGTCCCCATGGGTCATGTGTCCCCA
>NW_010247717.1:0-20203 GCF_000690775.1 Eurypyga helias
ACAACTCCAGGTAGATGACATCTGTGATGAAATTGTGGAAGGCCACTGCATTAGTCGATTACTTAAGTGAAAGCAACTTGATGAGTCTTTTCACTATACAGTCTCAGTAATTATGTAGGCATTGTTATATATCAAAGCAATTATGCTCCCACGCCAGGACTTCAAAGTGATGGCAGTCTGTGGTGTTGGATGGGGTAGACTAGTCCCCCTTCCCCCCCCCCCCCCCCCCCTCCAAACACCACCCACTCTTCCAAACAAAATTTTGATTTTGGGGAAGGTCCCTCTGTCGTTCCCCCCAGAGACCATGCCTTACTCTTTACAGGTGAAGGGAAAAAAACTGCTCCTATTTGTCCTAAAACAGGACAAATAGGAAATTTGTCCTAAACCACAAATTAGATAATTTTTAATTTTTTTTGATGTTAAGATAACAGGGTGGGGTTGTGCCAGCCAGCAAATCCCACTGTCAGCTTCATAGTACCATATTTTTAGAGCATGAATTTCCAGCATTTTGATTTTCTCTAAAGAAGAAAATGAAATTTTGTGCTCTTTCTTAACAAAAGTAATCTCGGCTCTGCATCAGGACCCCTTTTTACTGCTATGAAAGAAACCTGAAATGCATTTAGCAGAGGGCCTAAGTTGTTTCCAATGGCTGTAACTGATCTTGCTTTTCCTCCAGGTTCTAGGCAAAGAAGAGCAGAGTAGAAAAAATTAATGTAAGTGCTCCTGATTATGATTTAAATTAGAAAACAGGAAAACTAGGTTTTTGATGTTGTTGTTAGGGAAAGCTTGGTTGTCTTTGATTAAAATGGGTTAAATGTTCGTAAATATGTTACTGGTATCCCTTTTTTCTGATGGTGCAGTGCACTTGAGCAGTAGTGTAGTTTAATATACATTTATTATATTTTCTCATTTTCACAAAATTTAAACAACGTTAGTGTAAGCATTTATTGCCCATGGTTGTGCTGCTTGTGCATTAAAGAAGCTTTTGAAAATAACAGTCAAATAAAATCTCTTTAACATGTGTATGCAAGAGAAAATAACTTTCCAAAAGTATGTTTTTAATTTGAAACATATTGACTTAGTAAATATAATTTTATCTATAGTAGTGAATTGAACTGATTGTTTCTCGTTACCATGGGCTTCAAGATTTTAAAACTGGATCGCAGCCTCTCACCTCATTTTTATTCATGGATTGTAAGAGGAAAATAAGGTTTCCTGGCTTTTAAAATCCCAGTTGGTTTTTCAGCTTTGAATGAAGTAGTTGAAATTTGGAACGAATCAAATATTCACTGTGCACCTGCGGAATAGTCTGTTTCTGTCAAAAGCTGGTTTAACATTTCAGCTTGTTCTAGCTCCAGTTGCTTTGTCTTTGGCTTCTACTTCTTCAGGGATCTCATTTTTCTTTAACACTTTAAATACTGCTGAATTTTTTTGTAGCTTAAATTAATTGTGTTTACTAGATTATTACTTTGCACAGGATATAATTATTTCATATTTAAATATAAATAGGGAATTTGATCCAAAAACCAGCTACTAAAAAAATTCTTTCATTTTTATCCACCCTGCCTAGGTCCTATGGGGATCTGAGAAGCTGGTTCTCTGAAGAAATGAAATTTGATAGAAAGTGTTGATACATTTTTCCCACTTCACTAAACATAGTTTTGCTCATCACTTCAAAAGCAGACAGATGGGGGATGGGGAGGTGGGTGGGTGTCAGTTGTAATTCCATTCTGTTGGTCTGTCATTTCTATAAGTTAATTGTTTTGTCCAAGAGTTAGAATGGATGTTTTAGCTGAAATTATTCTATGAATGATTTCTGCTGTGGCAAACTTTCACGTTAGAACACAGAGCAGTACATTCACCACATTTTTCCCCACAAGCTTGTTTGAAACAGATGAGTTTCATCAAGGAGTATGTGATCTTGACCTTGTACACAAATAAAAAAAGATTTACCATATAGTGTGAGTGATGCTGTTTCTCTGTCAAACATACAGGGAGCTCATAATTGCAAGGCAGGTCTTGTTCCAAATACCATGCAGAACTCTACCTCTTACAGGTGACAAACTGACATTAATGTTAGGCATCTTTACAGCCTGCTGCAGAAGGATGACAGGCTTCATTTTCTTTTGCAAAATAATTCCAGCTTCATGTAATCCTTCTTCCTTCCTTCACAGTATATTTATATTTTTGAAAGTATTTTTCTCCCTTGATCTGGAGAATAGAAAAGTCTTTCAAGTTCTACATTGCTAGGTAGAATTTTTGTATGTTTATGACTTCTATCACATAATTTTTCTTTTAAACTGTGTGCTTACATAGAGGCAAGCTGGAAAATTGAGTGTGTCTAGAAGGCTGCCTGACAATCAAGGTAATGTCATATTTTCCAGCAAGAATACCAGATCTATGTCGTATGTGATTTAACCAGCAGTTTCTGCATGAAGAACAGTGTTCACTTTGTTTATTGGAGGATTACTGAAAATCCTATAATTCATCACTGGTCTGTCAGAAGCAAGTTTTGGCTGATTTAGTGCCTCATTTGGAATTGAAATGTACATATTTTACCTTAAATGTTGAGTGTTCTGTTTCAAGTCTTACATTCTAGCTTTGTGTAGAATACAAATAGCCTTAGTATGTATTTTTGTAAAATGACAAACCATATTAATGAAAGAAGATGCTTTGAGGCATGTTGCTATGAGGCTAAAATGTACTGCTTACTTATAAAGCTGTTTTTCAAAAGCAAATCACTGTTTGGACTGTATGGTTATTATAATGAATGATGAGGGTCTGTAGTACTTTTTCACACATAAACTAGCATGTGTAGCGTTGGAGATCTGGACTGGTGGTTTTAAGAAGAGTAAATTCCTATATTTAATATCCTGTTTCTTACCTCAGTCACAACGCTTGCTTCTACTTGATAACTCAGCATGTTAAGTGGTAAGTATAGGCTGCTAAGAATCAAAGACATGTAAAATTTCTGCATCCTTATAATCCCTTTGGCTCTTCTTGGTCTCTGCTGACACTTTGGTCGCGTAGTATAATCAGGACGATAAACAATCATGGATAACTCTATGGCTGTTTTATTCAAGGTTATGTTTTCATTTTCTATACCAGCAGAAGCTCCATTATTCTGACAGTGGAACAACTGGGTTGAGTAGCTCTTAGGAACTTGTGGGTTACAGCTAAAACCCTGCTTGAAGCTGGGGCAGATACCTACACAAGCATTTTGACTAGAGCATAATTTATTGTATGTGGCGATTACACTTCCTTATGACAAAGGCTAAGAGATCCGATATAAATCGTGCACTTTTACTCTTCCCTGCATTTAATTGATGCTACCAGTCTGCTCTCAGAAACAGTGACTGGAGAAGTTTTGGGTTGGCTTATGTTTCCTCCCATGTGCTACCAGGAGGTTGAGTGACTTTATAGAATTAGATAGGAAGCAGTTCTTTCAAGAACAGCAGTTAATGAAATGCCTGTGTGGTACTTGAGAGCCACAACAAATGGGCTGCACCTAATAGCTTTTCCCAGATATTAATTAAGAAATTGAAAAGCTCCAGGAAGAGGATTAGCCATCCAACATTTAATTACTCTTGCAATTAAAAAGTGTTTTACCCAAACATCTCTCATTTTTGCCTGTAAATTAAGCTATTAGTGTATTCTTTTAAAAATAAACTCAGTGCATGTGCTCATGCACATTCAATCTTTTCAGCCTAGGTTTAAAAATAAAACAATGTACCACTTCAAATTATGAATATCCTTCAGCAGAGTAGTTGTGCACTTGATGTTGTGTATCTTACACCCATCAAGGGCTTTCTAATTGGGATCGCCAAAGTATATTTCGAGTGCCATGGATCATTTTCTCTTTAACTTTTTTCATAGGTCTTCTAAGGAACTTTCGAAGACTTGTCTTACTTTTAACTTTCACTTTGCTGATCAATGAGACTGAGGTTAGAGGAGTTGAGGCTACGCAGGCCAAAACTGGGTGCTGAGGTGATACGTTTAAAAGAGGTTATGGTTATACTAGACAAGTGGGTAGGTATTTTGCTGAGAATGTCATTCACCAGCTGGCTTCCTCTTTTTCCCCACTGGGGCTCCTTTTCCATCCACAAATATACCACTACGTCTAAGTTTTTCTCCAAGATCCTGCAGCCTCTCCATATCCAAGCTCCCTATTCTCTTCTGAAGACTTCCCCAGACTTCCCCAGATCCCCTTTGCCTTCCTTTCCTTTCTTTTCATTCATCTTTACATGGAAGATCCCCCTTTGTTGGTTGGTGCTTGGCAACGGATGCTTGGTATTCTGCTTGGCAAGGGGTGTGGCTGATCAGCCAGATGTGGACTGTACAGCTGGAAAATATGCCCTTCTTCATTTGCCAGCCACTTTCCACTCTCCAGTCAGGAGACTGGCATGCTTTGAGAGCCTCGGGCTAAAGACCAGCCTGCCTTTCAGTTGTGGTAAGGCACAGTTTTAACTTTGTGGCTCACATGTGTTGTAGGTCTGGGATGTGTCTGTTCACTTAAGGAAGAAATAGTGAATGATAGGGGTAAACAAGATGCCTTTAAACACTCTGTATAATTTCTGGTATAATTTGCACCTTGGTTTTACTGTCTTTGCCAGTATTAAATGTTATGATGGGGAACCCAGGGTAACACATGTTGCTGCCATCCCATCAAGCTTGAAATCCAAATGGATCTGAGAAGAACACTCTGCTCTGTGAACATGACTCCTTGTTCTGGAGACAGCAAATTGGAAATCACTGTTTTGCAGTGAGCAGGGCTGTTGATGGGCTCAGTCTTTGAAACAAAAATGCATGCAGTGCTACCCACAACTGGGCAACGCGGGAGTCACCAGCAACTCCTAATGCAAAACTACAGTTGTGCTTTCTTACTCTCCTTTCTGGCCCGAAGATCAGCCACATCACAGTTAGCGTCTTCGTCTAGTTACGCAGGTCTTTCTCCAAGTCCCCATCCCCATCTCCCCCACCCCTTCTCCACACCTACTTTCCTTTGCTTCCGCAGAAACAGACGTATTGTCCCAGGGGCGGCTTCTGTGTAAGCGTTAGTTAAGAGTACGGGTCTGATGTCTTGGCTCATTAAAGGAAATGGAAATCCCATCTCACTGAGGTCATAAACACTCACCTTTGTGCTGGGTACATGGTCACTACCAGTGTTTTAGCATGAAACCCTTAACTTCTCCCTTAAGTGGCTTTTAAGGTCTGAAATACAGCAAACAATGTTTTATTAACTGTTTGAACTAGTTTTCAGAGAATTACTTGAATTTCTACATTGTTGAGTATCTCTTAAAAAGTATGTGCTTGAAAGATACTGAAAGAATGAGACTGGAGAGAGTAAAAAATCCAAATTGTTATTTACTGTGTGCATACTTATGCACATACAGCATACTCCTGCCTATGTTAACATTCTATTTGCAGTGTAATGCAGACTGTCATTTGTGCATAGCCCAGGTTTCTAATTGCCAGCAAAGAATGGTAAATTCTGTTGATGCAGTCAATTTTGAAAGGAAACAGGCATTCAAAATGCTGGAGATAAGAGATGTAAGAGCTCCTGCTAATTCTGTGTGCACTGTGAATCTGCAACATCAAAAGGTGCCCTATTTGAAAAGTTCACCCATTTCTGTTTTTGAAGGTCTGCAGAATGCCAGTCTTGGTTTTAAGTTCAGTTAGGAGATTGTTTAGTATGTAGGTAATAACTCTTCCATAACACATGTCTCCAGAGCTGTTGTTTACACATGAGCAGAGTTACACATTTTTAAAAATGAAAGGAAACTTGAAAATGTAGCAATGTCTGTTTATAGATCTAATAATGTTAAATCCTAACAGTCAAGCAACATGACTAGTAGACGTGAGAAGTAACTTAATCTACATTGTTTGCTTGCAGAAACTATTGCAAAAGATTTTGGGGAAAAATATTTTACTCTTATAATTGTACAAATTTAAGTCAACTTACTTTGGTCAATGAATCTTGATTTTCTTCAGATACATAAAATGCACAGCCCATCTCTGCAGAAATGCACAATTCCTAAAACAACCCAGTTACTGTTTAAACAGCTAGTATAAATAATGAACCACTCCATTACCAAGAATATAAATAAATGTAGACAAGTAAGGGTTCTCTAGAGCTGAAAGTTTAGGTTATGCAAAAACTTCGACAGCTGTAATTTGTAGGTCCTTGTAGACTGAGGGGTGTGAGTGATGTAAACTCTGAAAAGCCAACATTAATGTATGTCTATTTTGTCATTTTGCCAAAAGGCAGGACTTCACTGTTATGTTTCTTTTGCTGTGTACAAATTTTGAATAAGGCAACATCTGGCAGAAAAAATTCCACAGAAATGCATTAAGCTTTGCAGTGCTTTAAACAGAGCACAGTGCTCTACTGCATGATGAGTCAACATTTTAGAGAAGTCTGGTCATAAACATCTTTCCCCTGGGTAAAACTAAGAAAGAAGAATAGGAGAGCAAAACATATTAATTGAGATTTATTTCTTCACATGTTAAGATTTAAAAGCTAGAAATACTAAAAGCTAGTTGAGTCAGAAGTGTGCTTCTAATGAGGTTATAAGTTTTTCTTTCTTATGCTTAGCTCGTTGAAGAGATGTCAGATCTTCAGATCGGAGCCTTTAAGTCCCCATGTTTAAGGACCTAAATGGAAGCAGCTCAGTTCTCCTCTCTGCCCTAAGGTTACCACACACCTGTAACTTCAGTGAATCGCAGTGGAAAATGGCTTAACCAACAACTCAGGAATTTGGTCAGTTTTGGTGAGAACATAACTTTTAAAGAACCTAACTTTAAGCCAGCGAATCTAAATATTTTCACTGGGGTTAGTGCAAGTCCATTGGCTTAAACCGGTAAAGTGAAAACATGGGGCAAGTAAAGAGCTTTCGTTCTGGTGGAGGAGAAGCAGAGAGAGAGGGAGGGAGGAAAAGAGGGAAAAATGGATGGAAAGAGAGAGAGGGCAGACTGACCATGAACACACCAAGGTGAAATGTATCCTTGGTTCACGGAATTTCTTCAGCAAACAGAGAATGGTTCATATTTTATGGCTCTTGTCCAGAATATTTAAAGAAACACTGTACTGTCAGTTCATCTGAGAATATGACTACACAAGCAGTCATAAACTCCCCAGGTGCTGTGCTACATTACTGAGTGAAGCTACAGAATTATAGCAGGGGGCTCAGCTGCCTGTGTTCAAACACTCACAGTGAGAATCTCTGTTAGTTCACAAGGGTATTTTTTTCCTCTCCATGTGTGCCCTTTTTTTTTTTTAAATTACCTACTGCTAAACCTTCACTTAATTTATTGCACTACAACAGCGACATGTATCACAGCAAAAAACTACTGTTTCTGAATAGACTGCCCATCCATGTTTGTCAAGGTGCAGATTGCCACCCAAGCATTTACCCTTCTAGGAAAAACAGCTAAGTGGGGAATGCAAATGGGAAGAAAACAGTGGGTTTTATAACGACTGTATTAATTCTAGTGATATCAAGGGTTTTGAAAGTGCATTTGAACTGTAAGCAGCAAATTCAGAGGTGCTTTGCATAAGCAACTCAGGTTGCAAAGACTGTGGGTTTTTTTGGTTTTGTTGGTTGTTTGGTTGGGGTTTTTTTTGTGTTTTGGTTTTTTTTTTTTACATTGTGGGTCATACACTCCCCTAGTTTACTCAAAAATGTTACCCAGTGTGTGTGTTTTCATGGCACCTTCTAAGGAGCTGATTTGGGGAATCATCTTCACTGACATAATTCCTTAATTATTTCTGTGCATAATAAAAATAAAGTCTAATGGCCTCAACTGTAGCTCGGGGATCACAGGTACAAACAAGAGGTAAAGCATTTTTGTCTCTGTTTATCAGGACTGAAATCAAGACTTAAAGGTGAAAGCGTGGCAGAGACAAGAATTACTACACCAGGTTTCCTGACAGGCTGCAGCTTGAGGTGAATGGGTGGACACTGATTAATGTCCCTATTCTCCCCATTAAGAACAGAAAAAAATCCCCAACCCTAATATAAAAAACGTGAAGACTCTATTAGGTGTAGCAACTGCTTTCTGCTAACCTAATAAAAACCACATTTTCAAATGCTTGGGATTTGTAAACATTTACATCACAATCACTTCTGGCCTACGATGTTTGAGAGACAACACAAATGCAAGTGCTTTTCTTAAATTGTCTTATTTTTGAAAACTTTGAAATCTTGAAGAGCCTTTTTTTTAGCCATCTTGAAGATGCCTAATGCATCTTTTTTCTAAGTGGATGTGAATTTTTTTAACTACTTTGAATTTCAAAGGGCTTCTCACATGTATAGCTAACACAACACTTCATCGTCTCATCCTGAAGACATGCTTCTGTAGGCCCAGTAAACAGGCTATAGCAAAGAATTAGCACATAAATTCTTGGCAGAAGCCTATTTGTTTCTATACTTGAGTCATGTAGTCACCTTCAAATCGGTTATGCGTAACTTTTGCTTTCTAAAAGACTTCCCACTATTGAATTATCAGAAACTCTCAGAAAGTTGCAACGTCTAATACTATGAAAAATGCTAAAGTGATGTTGAAATGAATAATTTCATACTTACTGGTACTGAATTACAGTTTAGTAACATCCAGATGTCCTCCAAACATATCTAAATTTTGATCACCCTTTCTTATATGCTAGTTGACTGAAGTGGGATGGGTAGTAATTACCCTTTACTCCCATTGTTGTCTTCCAACCTGTGCTCAGTCTCCAAGCCTTTTATCTCACAAACCATAGCTAGAAAGTCTGTGGAGTAAAATGCCAACTTAGAAAGGCTTCACATTACTTCATTATTCTGTGATAAGCGTTACTTCACCTAAATAGCTTCTTTTGTATGCTTTCTCCCTGGAAAGTGGGAAAACTACAGAAATTCAAGCATACATGTATCCTGTAAATATATTTTTATTGTACTGTAGGTATAATATAAAATTATTTTGCTCAATATACCTCATTAGGTGGACTTTTGCAGTGAGCTGACATAACTGAATCTTATACTAACCTAGCTGATATAACACATAGTTGAGGTTGGTGTTGAGTGGTAGATTCTTTATGTGAAATGCAAAATGCGTATGAAAGTGTTCATTGATTGACTTGCTTGTCATTGTACTGGAGCTACAGTACTATTAATAGCATTGTTATAAATCTCTTCAAAAAAGTAAAATTATAGCAATTGGGATGCAATAAATCAGAATGTGGTATAGTCTGTTGTACTGACTAAACCTGCAAGGGGCTGTTGCTCAAGGCAAATTTTACCATAAATTGTAAGTCCACTAAGAATTACCGTTTTATGACTCAGGCAGGTAAGGTCACTTGAAATCTGCTTAAAAGCCTTGTTACAGTAACATAATACAGTATATATGTTGCCTCTTTTGTTTATAAAGTAGTTTCACAAAGTCCTGCCAGACCCAGTAACTGAAAGTTTGCGGTAGCCTTTGCCTCATGGAAAGTGATGGCTAGAGGGTGGGTTATGGTAAGGGGATTCAGTCCTTCCATGGCTACTGTAAATTGCATCTCTGTGCTTTGGCAAGTATACGTGTTCTTCAAAGCTGCCTTTTGCAGTCTGTGAATCCCCTTCTTCGTTGTTATAATTTAATTTTACTTTTGTCATTCTGTAGAACTTTTCCTGGAAAGGGATTTATGCCAATTACAGACTTCATGTGCTATTATTCTTTTCTCAAACTTCTATTACCAGTTGTAAGGATGCAAGAATTGCAGTGGCAGGTGCTCAGTTCTGACCTGTATTTCATTTTCTGCGTGACCTGTGAAATTTAGATTCTTTTACAGGCTTTGGAGGGAGGGATTGGATTTTTGTATGCTTATTTTTGTGCAGAAGAGGAGAAGAATAGGAGGGAGAAATATGTATATGTAGTGCAGCCTTGTTCTGTTTACTCTTTATGCAAAATATTTTTTTTCTATTCATTTATTATATTTAGATTGACTTGTCATGTTTGTGTGTTCAAATTTAGCACTGCTTCTCTCTGTTACAAAGACTGGTATATGCTACGTTAGTGAGGCAAGTATGTGGAGAAAATGGGAGTTCATCTACCGAATTTCCTGCGCTAGCAGTTAGATTGGCTTTTAGTTTTATTTGAGATAGATATGTTTATAAATACACAGAGAATTTTCTTTTTCAAGGAATGAAGTAATTTACTGTTCATTTTTTTCCAAGTTGGAGGAAAGGCAAATAATATATAATTCCATTTACTAAATAAACAAAATGACAATAAATATTCTTAGAATATGTTTTAGGTATGACTTTCATTATCCTAGGAGCCACCTTGGTAGGTTTTTCTAATGATATTTTTCTTCTGGAAATGATGTCTCTGCCATACTGCATAGTCAAGAGATACTTACGGACAGCCAAGTAACTGAGCAGAGCACTTAATAACCTATTATCTGTACAGTGCTTACTTTATCAAACGAGTGAGAGTAGGCATTTCAGATTAATATATACAAAACGGAATACAGAGACAGAGCAGAGAAAAACAAACTAGCTAAGAATGACAAGGTCGAGGGTAATATATCAACTGGTTGGCTTTCTGGGTCACACTGGTTTTAAATATTTGAGAAGCCATTCCAAGAGTAAAACAGAGATCCTTGTTTTGTTTTAGATCTTTGACCAGATCTTATCTACATTCATAGAGCTGGACTGTAAATCACCAAGTCTCTTTCATGTTGGCTGCTTTGTAGAAAACGTAAGAGGCATTAAGTAGTAGACATAGTGGAAAATCCAGAGAAGCTTTTTCCCAGTGTATTCTTAATTTCATGTCTAGTGATTGAAAGTGCAGTGCATGCAGATAACCACTCCAGTCTTTTTGAAGATGCATTTCTTCAATGCCACAGCAGACAGCTAATGGTTAGGTTGTGGTTAGCATGTAACTTGGTGCTCTGAACATAATTCCGTAAGTATTTTCCTGAAGCATGGGAACATACATATGTACCAGGAAAAATAACCTCCATATGTTTAGCAGCACAGTGACTGTTACCTAATCCAGGTATTCTGCCAGGATTTAAAAATTTGGCTGTAGTTGGATTTTGTTACAGGAAGATGTAGATACTTACATACCCCCAAAGAGTGAGGATGAAGAGCTGGATGCTCCCCTCAAAAAAATTGCAAGTAACAAACATTTTAAGTGCTGAGGAATTCATGCCTGATAGTATTAGAGAAAACAAAGCTGTTTTCATGAAACTGGTGGCAGAAATAATAAACCTTCTTGCTCTTTGATACCATGATAGATCACTTCTGACAACTTTAATGATGGCATCTCTGTGACAGCTAGCAAAGATAGCTAGCGAGTGGTTGCTATTTTTTATGGTAGTCTTTTGTCATGTAAATGTTATTTACTGTAAGTGAGGCTGAACCCCCAGGCAACCATCAGATAACTATTTCTATTGCTGTGGAGCTTTGTCAGTTTAAACTCAAGCAACTGGTCTTATTTTGTAATGGGAAATCTAAGCTTTTGATGAGAAACGAACTGTTGGCCTTGTATTAATATTGAGCAGTGTGTGGAGCAAAATGTTCAGACGAGTGAGAAGAAACGCACCCTGCCTCAAAGTCAACTTGCCAGCCAACTGCCTTGTGCTGTTGTGAATTCCCCTCTCCCACCCTGCTTGACTGAGCATGCCGCTATCACTCCTACAGCTTGACTCCTTTCAGTCTCCTACAGCTTGACTCCTTTCAGTCGTGACTGAGCCCCTGGTCTGTGCGTGCTGAGCTCAAACTGCCGCCTTCTCCATTTCTGGCAGTTCCCTCTCTGCATCGGCTGCTGTCCCAGATACCACAGATCACAGCCTGCGCGGTAGTGCAGAACGAGCTGGTGATTATCTGACGGGCTCTATATCAGCCAGGCCTGGGAAATTCTCATACCACAGGGAAAGTGGTTTGACTGCACGTGTGAGCAAGGATGGAAAGATTTGATTATGCTTCTATTTTAATACCAGAGGAAACACTGTTAATATTTTATATTATGTACAGTATTGAGAAAAACAAGAGCATCTGCACTTAACAAGTTGCTGTTAACCTCATAAATTTTCTGTCTTTCCATTGTGCAGTAAGTGCCAACTGTTCATAGGTTACCTCTATGCACATCAAACAACATGGGACAGTCCACTGAAGCTTCATTATCAACGAAAGTCTTAGATTCCTACAAGTACCTCAAATCATGCAATTTCTTAATGTTATTCTCTGCTATTATGGCTGTTTTGATCACTGTGTGTGCAGATGTGTTCTGGTTCTAGCATCCTCTCTGCTTATTAGAATTAGCAGTCTTATTCTATACTTTGGAGCTAATGCAGTTTTAAAGCTGCCCTTAACTAACACGAAGGAAGGGAACAGCTTATACACTTGAAACAATTTATTTGGCAATTGCTCAAACTCAGTTTCAAAAAGTTCACATGTGAGGACATTTAGATTGGCACGCTTGTCTTTTGCTTGCAAAACTTTATGGTAATGTATAACACAAGTAAGTAATACCTGTGCAAATATTTGCTTAAGGATAATGAAAACCACAGCTGTCCACTTTGATTAAGTAAACACTGGTTGCAAGGGAATGTATCAGATATAAAAGTAACATTTGGATCTGAGCAGAATACCTGCTATGTATATTTTGAAACGTTGAAACATAGTAAAATGCATGAAAACAGGATACAAGTGTGTTCAGATTTTAATTCTCACTGCGAAGAACATTCTTCATCCTTAAAACACAATCTTTTTGAGCCCCAAAGCTGAGGGATCTGCATTGTGGCTCAGAAGTGTTAGGAATGAGGACCAGCATGCTTGGCAGTTGCTTGGAGTAGCTGTCAGCTTTTGTGCGCTTCGCACTTTGGGGGTGGAACCAACCAATTTTCCAGCAGTAAATGCTTCTGGTTCCACACAGCTTGTTCCACTCCCATCTATGATTATGACTGCAATAGCTTGCTCACAGATGTCACCTCTTTGTTGCATTTGTTAAAAATAAGAGGCCATCGCTTCAAGTGGGTGCTTTACTGAAAACACGTCTATGATATCTCAGCTGTGGTTGTGTGTGACTTTCAGACAAGATTTGTTCAGTATAAAAGTAAGAATTTGAGGTCGTGGCTCAGTGCCATGAGTTAACCTTACAATCTAAAATTAGGCTGTGTGTCGTTTCTTGCCTACGTGTCATGAAAACAGGTGCTTTACAGCCACCGTGGTTTTGATAATGTAGAAGCAAAACTGACCCATGTGATGAACAAAAAACATGTCAGTCAGGCTGTCACAGTAAGAAAAAGGTGGGAAGGTATGTAATTTGCAAAATAGGAGTTTGTCCATGGAAGACTCAGAGCTCTTTGGTGGGAAGATGTAACTTTGAAAGTGCATTGCACTTTGCTCAAGTGTCACGCTCCGGCCTCTTTAAAATGGCAGCATGGCAACGTTGCTGCTGGAAGGATATTGTAATAAGATGGTTAAGGCTGATCTTGTGATTAGCATCAGTTACAATCGTTAAACTGGGTAATGAGGAATGATCGTGGGAGCTCAGGAAATCCCCGCCTGGCTTAGGGAAATACGTGGAAACTGCCAAGTGGTTTGAGCCTGCCTGCTGGTGGGTGCATGCCCGGCTGTTCTCTGCGCTGCTGTGCTGGGGAAGCTGCCCCTTGCTTTGCGTGCGGGCAGATGTGGCAGAGAGGGTCTCCTGGGCATCACTATGTCATTTGGGAATGGCTGGGTTGGCTAGTGTCGGTAGGACTGCGACCAGGTTTTCATTTAGTTCTTTCACTGTCCACCCAATGAAAATGGTATGTGTCCACATCTGGAAGCACTCTGCTCGCCCTGTTTTCCACCTCAGGGCTCTACTCGTTTCTTTATTATGGTTTTTGAGAAGAGCATAAGCAAATAATATCCCATCTCTTTTCATGCAGAAAAGTGTTGCTTCGCTCTGTTAATTAAAGACAAATAACAAAGAGCAACGATATCACAGTCCACTTCTGCATCTGGGCAATTTTTTTTCCCCTTGTAAAAGTGAAGGTAGTTTAAACAACAGGAGAAACTGCCCTGAGCTTCTTTCAAAGCAGACAATCACTGTGACTTCACTGTATGCATTCAGTTCTAATCCCAGAAGTCAAAACAGATTCTGCAGTAGGAAGAAAAAGATTTTTCCTATATAGAGTGGTCAACCAGCTCATTAGCAGAAATATTGTGTTGTTTAGATATTTACTCAAGTGAGGAAATATAAATACTATTTAAACTTTATTATTAATGTTATTTAAGTGAGTAACTCCATATAAATAACTGAAAAGGTAGAAAAACCTACTAAAAATTATTAACATATGATTTAAACTTTCAGTTAGAATAACTGGTTCGCATTTTGCAGTGTCCTCAACATAGATCAGGTGTCATTTTCCTTTACATCCTTACCTTTGTCTTCCATTTTCTACACACACAGGCAAACGTGCACGTGTGCACACAACACAGTGATGTTTGGCCAGCAACAATACTTGGTCTGGTGACGAGTGCTGGGAGTGCTCACTTGTGACTCGCCTGGCCACACTGCCCGCACACACGCTGGCTCCCTCCATACTTGCTCCATGGCCATCAGTACAAGTTTAACTGTTAGTGAGGGAGAGATTTTTGTTTTTCTTCGCACATATAGACCATAACTAACTGCTCGTTATGAAGACAACTTTCAGTAGAAAATTAAGAATTTTAAGTGCTTGATCTAGAAACCAAGATACTGTGTGTTAAAAAGAAATGGCCCTCTCTAAGAATTGAATCTGGTATATTTAACTTTATGCCAACCGGTCATGAGGAAAACCTATAGCAGGAAAGAATTTTGGCTCATGAGTAGCTGTTTCTCTTTGAACACAGTGTTTGGCGTTACATATTAGCAGTGTAACTTTGTAAAATCATGTTCTAATGATCCCCAGTGGGTAGGTAGAGCTCCAGTTAGCCAGAAGCATAATGTTCTACCTACTTGGGTCTTTTAAAGAAAAATGTGATGCTCGGTGATAAGAAAGAACATGAACATCTATTTTATTATGTTATTTAAGGATAAACATTGCCCTGTCGTTGGTTTGCTTGCCAGTCTTGGTTTCCCAGAATATTGATAACCCAGGCCTCCTGTCTGCGTGCCCAGGTTTCCCAAATTAGTGTTTAGTATCGGGCATTGGGGTTTGATAATTAATTATTCATTCATCTCCACTGTATCCTTTCTGTCAGGAAGCTGGTTATAGTAGTTATGCATAAGTTATTAATATAATTCAAAAAATGCTCTGATTAATGCAAACATGTCATTTAGTCTCAGTATTTTCCAGGGAGCTAAGTGGTTGTTTGTAACTGCCCTACCTTCCAAGACTGGTGCTGCAATTCTTGATTTTGAAATACAGTCGGAGAATGACAATGAAAAAAACCCTGTAGAATGTTTTCTTTACATTTAACTATAGTAGTAACAACTACTGCCTGTAGTTGCCAACCCAGTCACAATAAGCATTAGGGTAGGTCATAGCAGCTTCTACAATATTCTGTTACGCTCAGTTGTGATCTGTGCTGTTTTTATACTACCACCTAGACTGAGGGAGGTTAATGTTGGGTTTTGCTTCAAATATAGGAAAGCATTTAAGAGTGTGCTTAGAAATAAGCCTATTTTCAGGTGTCTGACTAGGAGTGTTTTTCTGAATTGGAGTCTTAAAGATTTCAGCCTAAGGCTGCAAACAGAACTGACATTTTTGGATTCTAAATTATTTTTCAGCAAGAAAAAAAGCACTGTGAAAATCATTGTTTATCCCGCTTGATGGAGTGTTATACTCATAAATCATGATTATTTTCAACCTTTTGGTTGAGGCTATTTTGTTTTCACAGCCAGAAGCAGTAAAATAATCAATCATGTAATAATGCCATGGATAATTATCATGCTGCTTGGTGTTCTTTGAGCTACTGCAGGTGTGTTCAGAGTCTCTATTGGTTGTGTTTAAACTGTGATTTTACAGCTGAGGTGGTGAAGAGCTTTGGAATGTACCCACAATTGCTTTACTTTTTTTTTTTAAAAAAAATAAAGCATTACCAACAAAGACCATTTGTTGTGAAATCCAGAGCATCTTGTTTTTTTTCCATGGTTCAAGGCTTTTATGTGCTGCTCAGAATATTGACTTGGGCTACTCAACATGGAGTTGTACAAAAAAGCTATGTTTGTGATAGCTAGTAGACTTAGTGCCATTGTTACTAAATTAGAGCTGACACTGAAATGCATTTGTGGTTTAAAAAGCCTCAAGTATTTTATGCTGTAAATACCGTGGAGTTCATTCTTATTTATTAAGCATTCAGAACAGTTTTACTGGCATAATTACATCTTAATTTGTGCTTTAATTTTTGCCTTTCTTTACAAGAGGTGCAGTGGTCTGCGGAGACTGTAAGGTTTCTCTGCTGCAGTGGGCAGGAGTAAGTTTTAAGTCTGGAATTCTGTGATCCGGTGAAACTGGCATAAATCACCACAGTCATCAAGAACTCCCTCCCACCTTTACTCTGTCCCAGCTTTGTGATTCCATGCTATTCCTTCCTTGTGCTGACTCAAGTGCTCCTGCAGCTGCACTGGGAACCACATCAGGGAGCTAACCTTTCCCCCTCTCAGCCCTTGGGCAACTGAGGTACAAAAGATTAAGGGATATTTACTGCAGACATGAGATTTGGGTGCCCACATGCTTTTGAAAATCCGGGTAGACATCTGTCTACATCTTTTGGCATCAAAATTCTTTTAGCAATCTGGCCTAAGGTGACTTGGCCAGGACTTTGCAGGAAGTCCTAAGGATTGAAAATAGGATTTGAGTATTCCTTCGTGCAGGCTGGGTTCCTGTTTAATGAGGTCCACACTGTGTTGTAAAATAAGAGGAGGTGGGCTTTACTGTAACTTTATCAAAGGAGTGTTTTGAATGAGAGTTAATAGAATAATTTGTAATCCAAAGCTTATCATCTTCAGAACTTGGTTATGCACTGACTTAGAAGTAGTATCATCTTTTCCATGGATGCCGTTTATTTACTGTAATGTTGTCACAGCTGTTAATGAAATTTGAACAAAAATTTATCTTTTGTTCGTCTCACTAACATTTCTGAACTCTCATTTTAAGTGGCAAATACGAGTTGCAGGAAGAAGAGTCCAAGTTATTTAATAGCTAAGCTCAGTGATGAGGGTTGTAAAATGAAAGGGTAAAGATTGACAGTGCAATTGAAAATGCAGCTGTGTGGTTAATGTAAAATATGCATTAACAGTATGAGGCATTAAAATAAATCTAAGTGTTCATTGAAGGCTGTGTTTGTATCCCTGATAATAATATTTTAAATGACTTATCTGATTTTGTTCTTTTCACACTGACTTCATAGTACTTGGTGAGGTGCCTGACTGATGACTAAGAAGATAAATTGCATCTTCAGTATACTTTATTCTGTTTTGGAGGTTCATTGCACTGTGTGGAAATCAAGAATCACTAATTCTCTGAAGCTTTGTGCTGATGGCCAGCCAGTTTCTTTTACTGTGCTTTAGAATGATTTGATGGTAGGTTAATAAAGATTGTTTTATTAAATGAGGAAGTTCCTGCAGGAACCTTGTGACATTTGTAAAGCATTCTTTTCATCATGCACTTGACTACTAGTTTTCCAAAACAGACAGCTAGTCTGTCTTGGATCAGTATGTGAACACAAACGTTCACAGCAACAGAGATTAATGCAATATGCAGATTCCCTCTTTGTGCATTTAACTGCCAAAAGGATGTCAAAGTACAGTATTTTAAATCTCTGTTGAACTGTGTTTGAGTAATGAGGCCTCACTGTGCAGAGTGAAGGTGGTTTAACAGTTGTGTTTGTTTCTAATTTTGTTCTAAATCAATTATAAATATTCTGTCCAAAACAAATAATAAAACCATTGCTGCAGATCATAAACCTCAGATCTGCCTTTGTCCCCTAGTGTAGTTCTCACATTTTGCAGCAGAGTGTTTGTCCTGATACTGGAATGAAACCATTTCAATACAGCTATTAGGTAAAATAGAAAAAAATCTAAAGAGGGGAAAATTCACACTAATGGAACAAGAGATTTGTTTCAGTAAGGAATGCTTATAAATTGTGGGAATTTATTCTGTATAACTCAACCCTGGCACTTGTAAAAGGCTTCTTGTCTGTGTTTTCTACCAGCTTTCTGAAAGTTCTGTGACTTGCAGGCTGGTGTTGGTTTTACTTTAAACATAATTATTTAATGTTATTTTGATGTTTTAACAGAACAGGCTTGGAAAAGCTTATTCCCTTTCTAATGGTCTCATAGTAAGAGCTTTTTATTACTATGAATTTAGCTGAAAGTAATTTTAATGAATTTTGGATGGGTAAAGAATAAATATAAATTAACTAAACATACTACCCTGTGAATAGTACGCTTTGCAAGCTGATAGCAAGCTAAGAATTGCCTGTTCATCAGACTTCACAGTTATCTGTGTAGAGCAACTGCAACAAAAGGTGCAGGTTATTTCCCCCACCTTCAGCTATTTCTGTGTGGATCTGCAGCAGTTAAGCAACGTGTGCTGTGGAGGTTCTAATCTGCCACCACTGTGAAAGGGGTGCACTGACTTTATGCTACAAACTGCATCTTTTGTAGACTATTCACCACCCTTTACAGGTCTGCCAAGCCCACTCTGCAATTGGTTGCCAGGGGCTGCAGATGTTGGAAAAAAGAGATTTCAATGAAAGGCCCTGATTCAGCAACCCAAGCAGCCTGCCTCCCCCAGCCAAAGTAATCAGATTGGCAGCTGAATCAAAAGGTACAGTGGGCCCTTTGTTTGGGAGCTCCAGGGGTTAGTAATTGACAGAAGGTCAACAAAGTTTTATGAAAAAAAAGAACATAATATTAGAGGCTATTAGGCCGAAGAGAGGGAGTTTGGGAGTTTTGTATTATTGGAAGAAAGTTAGAACCTGAGTCAAAGGTTACAGCCACAGGAAGCGAAAGTTGCATATTGCTGTTTAAATCTGAAAATGGTTTCAGGTCCAGAAACAGGATTATTGATGGGTGGGAGGAATGGCTGAACAAAAATCTGCAGTTTCCCTAATGGTAGTTATGTGCAAGTGTTACTGTTGATGGATTTATTTGTAAGCTTTGGGATTTAACATACAATGGTAGAAGGATGGTTGTTTTCTTCATAGAACCATGAGACAGGATAAGATCTTCAGAGATCCTCTTTCACCCTGGGAGAAGAAGCATTAGCTGTTTCTGTGTAGATTCATATGCAATAGATGATTGCCCGATCAGTCACCCTGGAGAATTTAATTCACTGAGACCTGTGTGTTTGAAGGACGCTAGCACTCAGTCTGTCCCTAATCTCCTTCAGACTAGGCAGGCATAGTGGTCATTAATTTTTCCTTTTTGTTGGTCATGTTTTGTAGACAGTCCTCATGGCACTAGTTCTGTTTTAGTTTGACCCACATCTGCCTTAAAATGGAATACAAAAAAATGGAGAAAGCAATTCAGGGCTTTACTAGCATTGAGTAGACTGTGAGGATTACTACTGTTTATGCATCCCAGGATGATGTTTGCCTTGTTTGCAATAGCTCGAGATTGTTGACTTATGTTCATTTCTAATCCATGTAAGCCAATTCAGTGTTGGCTTCTATGTTGGTTATTACTCATCTCTCTGCTTTATTGTAAATGCTTAAAAATAACCTCTTTGTTCCACTGTTTTTCCAGGAATTGAAGTTTAGCTGATGGGTCTATAATTCTCTGACACTCCTTTTTGCCCTTTTTTCATAAATAATAGGAACTATTTGTGCAATTTCCCATCTTTTAAGATCTCATCTGTGCTCTGCAAGAACAGAAAGACGGTTATTAACATTGCGTGGCATTGCATCAGCCAGCCCTTAACTGCTTTAAATTAATCCGGCCCACTCTGGCTGAAAATACCTGACTTTTAGTTATTTTCTTCCTGTGTGAGGCGGAGGCCTTAGTTTGTCCCTGGTATCAATTACGGTAACTGCCTCCTTGTGATTCACTTTTTGATGAAGATTAATGTATTGTTTTGATGTCTGCTTATGGCCACGAGCATTTTGAAATCTGGTTATTGCAATTACCTCTCAAGTAATGAATGAACCACGAACTCCCGTTTCAGAGGGAGAAATTGAGCTCTTGGTGACGAATGGTGTATGCCCCTGTGAGTTGGCACTGTGGTAGGTTAGGAAGGTTAGTTTCCAAGTGTGTGAAAGGG
>NW_010247717.1:20215-20596 GCF_000690775.1 Eurypyga helias
ATATAGGATGTTTGCTTGTGTATTTTGTTGGTTATTGGTCTCTAAAACAGAGCAGTGGGGCTACCTGTGCTGGACCTTGTCAGAAAGCAAATCTTCCTCCTGTTTTCAGGAGAAGGGAACTTACAAAAGAAACAGTAATTAATCATATTCGGTTTAGAAAATAATTTTCTGTACTACTTGTTTTCTTGCCGCAGTTTGCAATAATAAGTTAAAGGAACAGAACATGTTTTGTATGTCAGAAGTATGGAACACTGACTTTAAATATGGTTTCTTTTGGAGCTGGAATTTTGCTGAAATTGAAATAGCTTCCTCTATTGCCCTGAAAAGTTAAATCCTTTTTGTTTTTACAGTGTCTGCATTTTACTTGACTGTGTGTTCCCT
>NW_010247717.1:20626-27375 GCF_000690775.1 Eurypyga helias
TGGGGCACATCTGACACATATATTGTCCCATACTGGCAGTTGGCATTCAGGCTGAGTTCTGGCCTAGTCTGGTCAGGCAGTGTGCAAGGAGGACAGACACGGGTGAACTTTTCTACCTCACACTATCACTGCAAATGTAAATTGAAGAAGTGGGTGTTCAGAAATAACCCATGATATGTTTAATGTCTGAGCAGCAAATACATGCAAGTGAAAAATGTGGGAGTAACTGTACTGGAGCGGATGGGAGATCTATGCAACCCTGTGTCTTGGCCGCGATGGCAGCAAAAAGGAGATGCTGCTGAAGTAAAAGTGTAAGAAGAGATCTGGTGTGCATAGTACTGCTTGATGCTGGGTATTCAACTAGCCTTTAGTCATTCTGAGCTCAGGGACTTCCTTGCCCACACAGAATTTGTATCAATTAGTTAGATCTGAACGGCTTTTTCTCCATGGACTTGCCTGGTCTCACCTGTAATCCATGTGAATTCTGCCATATGAACTCAGGAACTTTAAGTATCCTTACTGCTCTTCTCTGAAACTCTTCCAACTTTGCTGTAACCTTTTTCAGATGAGAGGACCTCAACAGCACGCAGTGTTCAATGTACTAGAGCAAGCCATGGATTTACATGGCAGCATAATGATGCTTTCAGTTTTACTCTTAATTCCTTTCCTAGAAATACCCAATACCGGCTAGATTTTCTTTTATTACTGCTTCTGAGAGGTGAGCTCAGTTTTGACTCTGAGCCAAAGATCTTGGTCCTCAGTAGTCACAGTTCTGAATAAATCTTGTATTACGAACAAGCTTCCCCCACGTGCACGTCTTCCCATTTATCTGCATTGTTCTCATCCTGGTCTGCCTTTACTCCCATTCCATGTCTGCTGCACTTTCTTTAGTAGCCTTGAATAAGAGAGTTTGATCGCCCCTATACCCTTTAGCCATGTCGTGTCTTCTCCATTCCAGGAACATCTGGGCCACCCAAAACCCTCTTCCAGGAGCTCTTTCAGGCTTGGACTGTACAAGCCTGTGCAGCAGTTTCCTGTACTTACCCACCCAGGTGTTCAGCCTGCTGTGGGGGTTCCTCATTCACCAGAGAGGATATGTTGTTCATTGATACACTTTCCAGACACTGTGATGATTTGATTTGTCTTCAGTTAGCTGCCTGTATATGTGGTACCATGCTAGTTAGCACATCTTCCCAGTGTGAGTTGATAGTATCACATATAACATTCAAATATTAAACATTTCTCCTCATACCTATTCTTAATAACAACTGTTTTGTGGGTTGCTGTTGTTCTGCTAGTTTTGTGTTTTACAAGTCTACCTTTTATCTTAGTGGTGTATGACAATGCTGAATTTGAAATAGATATAAAAAAGAAGATGTGACTATCTAATGTCTTTGTTGCATCTGAAGTCAGTTTAATAAACAATTACAACTTTTCTAGCAGTAACTGCTTACTGATCAAAACAGACAGTGAAAGTTGGACACCTAAAATTACTTTGTGGATTTTCTCCCGTTCAGGCGGAATTAAAACTCTATGAGGAAAAGCTACAGAAAGTAGGAAGAAGAAAAGCAAAATGGGATACACTTAATGAAATACTAAATAAGCAAACTAGGAAAAGGGAGATAAGTTACAAATCGTATGTGGACAGGAGCGCACGTGTGAAGGGGTCTTCAAACAAGAATAAGTCTGCGGAGAGTTGATGATGGCATGTGATCAGGGGTACATCTGCACTACAGTGAGGGGACAACAAGAATTACGCTGTTGAGGAAAATACCATGGATTTAGTCCTAGCAGGAAAAATGTACTAAGTTACTAATGCAAAATCAGAAAGCACTGAGAATAATATTCAAGGAAAAACTGTATTCCTGTTGAAGTTCTTAACTGCAGGATTTTAAAATTCTGTTTAACTCAAGAGAAAAAGGTTTTATTTGGTTGTAGTGACTTGTTGGTCATCTGATCCAGAAGCATTTGTTGTGTAAAAAACTTAGTATTTCATACTGATAATACCTTTTTGGTGTTGTAAATTGCAGTATGGGAACTTTAGGGTTAAAGCTTGGAGTTCATAATAAATGTGGTTGAAGTGGAGTTTTGCAGATTACAGAAAAGGTACATGTTTCTTTCATAAAAGAAAGTAAGTGACAGATCTGTTTTTCATTTATAATTTGCAAAGTACACAGAAGATTTTTAGTTTTAACTTTGCTTCCTTAAGGAGGCCTAGCTGGTAGGTGGTATCTGTGATTTGCAATTGTCCTCTGGTGAAGCACATCTGGAGATTAATGTTTTTTTCCCAAAATAAACATGTCAAGCACAAGAGTCAATCACACAAAACTATTACTAAAACGTTTTCAAATCAGCAAATGGTTTTGTTTCTTTCCATCTTTGTTTTGAAAGGTTTAAAAAATTAAGATATGGGACTGGAAGGAGGGAAGAGAGAGGAAGACATTTCTCTGCCCATTTATCTGAGCTTCCAATGTTTTTTCCTGTTGTGAATCTCACTAAATGAGTGAAGAAGTGGAAACAACTATTTTAAAGTTGAACACATGCTATTAAACTCAAAGTGCCACTTAGATCTTGCGCAGTTTGGAGCCTGGAGGTCTGAGTATTAAGCAACCAAGTGTTCCTAAGAATGGGCTTCTACAAATAATGTTTAATCCTGCAAGTACCGGTTGATTATGGTCACCAGAACAAGTCAAGCGTAGGTGCCTGTGGAGTCAAAGAACAGTTGTTTTTCCTACCCTTCTTTTGACTACAATGTCTCATCTTGGATTTATCTTTCTTGTGGCCAGTAAATGTTGCTGTCCCATTCTAAACTCCTTGTGGGACACAGAGAAGGTCAAACAGAAACAAGGGAATAGAGGTGAACTTGCCTTGCTGCCCCTTGGTAAAAATGAGATGTCACGTGTTTCTGAAATTTGACAGAAATATTTCTGTGATGCATTCACTAGTTCATGCATTGACTCAAACAAATGAAGACTGTCTATCATTTCCATTGGCCACTGCTGGGAATGGCAGAAAATTATGTCTGCCCAAGCCTTAGCTGTTCCAGTTTGAAAGAGAGTGTCTTACCAGGGGGTACAGCACTGTCTGCACCATCACCTGAGTCGAGGTGTCTGGGAATGAGCACGCCACTTAAGTGGAATCAGCAGTACTTCCAAGCTAGGAACCTCAAGCAGTGAGAGATGAAGGGAGAAAAGTAGTGGCAAGGTGGCAGTACTGTGACAAAATAAATGCTTACAGACCCAGCCTGATTTCTGAGTTTCCCCTGGTAAACTTAAAGGCATGTTAGCTAAATCTAATGGGTAAAAGCATAAAGGAAAAACAAAAAATAGTGGCAGTCTCGACTATTTTCTTCTTTCATAATGTGGTGGAAGATAGGAGTGGGTTTACTTGTGTTTTGTCACTGTGACTTGTTGTAGGGTTTAGTCTGAAAGAATGGGGACAAAAGGAAGAGTGAGAACCTTTTCCTTAGTTTCATTTTACCCAAAACATGATCGTGTCCACCCCTAACAAATCTACAACAAAAAGATCTTTCACCATGGATCCTGATGGCCTTAGGTTTGCATGCTGCGTTGGTGCTATGCTGAGGTGATAAGGAATTTGAATGTCTGAATGTAAATTAGGAAATACAAAAATATAGGGAATGCCACTTGAGAAGCTGTTTCAGTAAAAGGACCCCTACAGATTTATGTGATTTGTAAGTTCAGCTCTGTTCCACACAGCATCATATTTTCAAAAGGGAGAGCGGGCAGGTGAACCCCTGTTTTATACCAGTTGGGATTTTGTGAGACCTGCATATAAAGGAACATGGAAGCATTGCCTGCTGTCTGCAGCAACAGCCGGCTAAACATTGCTTCTAGCTTGTTCTGATGTTTGTTAGACACAGACAAGCAGGCACACAGGAAGATGTCCCTCCATTTCATCACCCTCTGGAATACTTAGTCAAGTATTCATTTCTAGGAGGTACCTTTTAGGGACGTGGCTGAGCGTGGGGTAAGAAAGTCAGCAGAGATGATGAGTCTGATCTCCAGAAATGGAATCTGAATTACTGTGGTGTAACTTCAAAAGCAGGTCTATGGCATTTTGTAACTGAGATAAAGCTCAGGTACTTTGCTGGGCCAGCACCACTTTCAGGGAATGTTTGCATTCTTTGTAAAACTGTGAATTTTATTCTGATAAGAACTGGGAAGTATGTTTTAATGCTGACCATATTTGCCAAGCATAGGGTAAGTCCGCAAGGTAAATTATTGTAAAGATTTCTAATTTGTGGTGGATAAATCCTGACTTTGTTGATAGGTGTTTCCTGTGTGCTACTCTGGAACCAGGGTCTAGACTGAATGAGTTTGCTGAATGCGCTGTGCCAATGCTGTTTAAGAGAAAGATTAACTCAGAACCTCAATTCAACATTTTTTTTTTCTTTCACCTAGGTGAAATGGAAATTCCAGATTCAAATGATCCCTTAGGTCATGCAGATGGACTTGAGAGACCAATTCCAACACCTAAAGGTAAAATTAATTGTAGTTACATTTTCTTCCCCCTGCCCAAATATAAGCATACTTTAGAGAGGACCAGCAAAATCCTTGTATGTGTTCATTTGATTTACCTGTGAACACAAGTCTGTAAGAAAGGCAGCCTTGTGTGACTTCATACTTCTGATTTTGAGTAGGGATAGCAAGGTTACAGGAGTCTATAGAAATGATTTTGAAGTATATTCAGTCCCCACACACTGAGGCATGAGATGTTTGACCCAAACACAGACGGCTGTTAATTACCTTCCTAGCATACTTTCTGTCACATTGGTGCCATGGAAGTGATTAAATTTTGTACAATTCCACACTTGGCATCTATAGGTAAATCTTAAGTACTGGTATGTCTAAAATCTTTGATCTGAGATAATTAAATCTAGCCCATGGCAACATAGGAATGCTTACTTTTTAAGTAGCTCTGAGCATTAGTGATCCTGTTTTTTGAACAGACAGTATGGCAGAATTTCTAGTAACTTGTTACTTAGCATAATTCTTTATGATGCTTTATCGCTTAAACTATAGCTCCAAATGCTGTTCTTGGATCTGAAAATGCACATATTTACTGCAAATTGTGATTCAAATTACAGTTTGGTGCAATTTCCTAAAGCAGAATGTTTTCAGTGTTCTACCTGAGGAAAAATGTTGTCTCACGTGTGGTACAGATGCTCTTCTTTGTATGGCTGCACTGTTGTAGTAAAGTCAACCCTTATGCTTAGAAAAAATGCTAGATTATCTTGTTAGCATGAAGAGCTCATCGTGCTTTCTGCCTTGTTATTAGCATTCTCAGCAAGATGAGCACGTGTTGTAGCCTACAAAGGTCTGAGGTGCTGGTCAGATGTTCTTCTTGCTTCTCTTTCAGAGGAACATAAATTTTGAGTGTACATTGGACTATAGGCTCTGTTCTTATAGATAACCAATGTCACGTAATCCTTACTGTGCTTCACCTGAATGCTGGTTAGATTTCCTACCTTGACTGTGATGTTTAGAAGGTTTTTTTTCAGAATCTTCTATTAATTGCTATCCTTAATTGCATAAAAGAAGACATGTTTATGTCTGCATATCTCTAACCACTTCCTACAGATCATCAGTGTAGGACTGTGTCCCTCCCACTTGAAAGAAGACTTAGTGTACTCCTCAACCCTTTTCTACTTCCTGAAGCTCCCAAATTGTTTTAGACGATTAAACTTTGTCCTCCATTATGGGAATAAATTTCAGTAACAGTCATTCCTGTCAGCAACAAAGTATACTACAGTTGTTTTATCCATGCCACACTCATGTACCCACTACTTTTGAAGGCCAAAGGCCCATGTTTAATCTTAAACTGCATCTGACAGGCTTGTTTACTTGGCAAGTTGGTCCCACTTCACTCCTTTGTTATGTCTGAGCTTCTAAGGGTACAGACATAAAAGAAAATGTTTTTTCATGACACATTACTTGGTTAAAATCTTGCTGAGAAAAGGAGTTGCAGTTATTTCCTTTTTTTGCAGGGCCACAGGCAATACCTGTCTAAGGAAGTAATTAATCACATCTCAAACATTTTTACATCATAAGGATTTTGTATTTCCTTCAGAAAAAAAGAGAGCCTTGTTCTTACATGACTCACTGCTATAGGATCAGTTGTTAGTTTCTAGCATGCATGCCCTGGAAGTGGTCTCATTTTGCTCCCCTTTTATTTTTGTGGCTACAGAATTCTCTAAATAAGCACAAGTCTCTTGGTTGAAATCCTTTGTTTCTTTTATTGTAATGTTAACCTGTGTGTTTCTTTGTCATAGTGAGGTAGCAATTTTTGTTTCAAAAAATCACTGGACATTTCTACTTCACAGTCTGTGCATATCATTGAGACCACTAGAAAGAGTCCCTCAACTTCTTCTATCACATCAAGCTTCCTTCCTGCCTTGCGAAAGGTTGTTATTCTCATTCATTTATGACCTATATTTTTTTTTCTTATTGTAGAATAGATGCAAACCAAGTATGTAAATAAGAGCAATTTAAGTAGCAGTTTGGGCTTTAATAATGCCCAAAGATAAAGCCACTTCAGAATTACTAAGCATATAGGTAACCCTCTCTTCTAATTCCTCCAGAAGACCTGAAAAGTGGTTCTGTCTCCAAAGAAGTAACCAGGTTAAGTGAAGTATTATTAATAATGTGCACTTCAAAGAAGTTGCAAGTGTTTTTCTACCAATGAAGTTAGCCTTCCAATATGTCGTGGTTTAACTCTGTCTAGCA
>NW_010247718.1:0-2091 GCF_000690775.1 Eurypyga helias
CAGTGTCTGAACAGGTGCTTTCCAGTGGGAAAATGAAGGGGGAAAAAAAACCCCAAGCCCAACACTTGGAAATCTTATGTGGTTTTGTAAACGTCCCTAGCTGTATCCTGGGAGTCACAGGCACCATCCCTTGAGGTGGGCATTTTTCTTTGCATTTTCCTATGCTGTTATTTCGTGGTCAAAACTGAGTCCAGTAGCTCACTCCCTCACACCCACACCACCTCCGCCTCGAAACCCACCGCTTCCTGTCCTTTCCTCTCCATCTCTTCTCCTGTGGCATTCCCAGGTGGCTTGGGGACCCTATGGCAGAGGAGCAGTACCTGAGTGCCTGTCACCTCAGCTCCAGCCTCTGGGTCCTCAGCTGCCCGCAGAAACCACCACTGGATTTCGAGGTACACCGAAGCAGAGCCACTTTGGAAAGCACAAGACATCTCCACATTCTGCCCTTCAGTGGCCGTGACATCTCTTCTCCTGTGGCATTCCCAGGTGGCTTGGGGACCCTATGGCAGAGGAGCAGTACCTGAGTGCCTGTCACCTCAGCTCCAGCCTCTGGGTCCTCAGCTGCCCGCAGAAACCACCACTGGATTTCGAGGTACACCGAAGCAGAGCCACTTTGGAAAGCACAAGACATCTCCACATTCTGCCCTTCAGTGGCCGTGACATTTCGGGGAAACTCAGTGAATTTTGCTGAAAAACAAATGCATGTGTTGGGATCTCCTGTTACCTACTCATTGTTTATTCCCTGCTTTTTGTGTTACCTTTTTACTTCTGTCTCTCTCCCTCTCTCTCTCTCTTTTTTTTTTTAATTAATCTGTCTGTTTTCTTTTCCTCATTCCCCTTTTTTCTGATTTTTCAGATTCCCCACACATCATCTCCCCCAATTTCTCTCACACCCCAGTGTACATTTCCTCCCTTACGCATAAATCCACTTTCTCTACACTCTAAGCTCGGCTCATGGGAAATGCCGTAGACTCCCCTGCTTGCTCCCATGGGCTAGTAAAGTTTCATGTAATTAGGTCCAAATACCCTTGGGCAGAATGCAGTATTTCACCAGACTCACTGAGGGATTTTGTGCAAGACCAATTTGGAAGAGGAAAAAATAAACCCAGAATGATTTATTGTATTTTGTAGGGCTGAGCTGGAGATGTGTGAATTGTTAAACCTCCCACAGCCAGCTGGAGCTCTTCTGAGGTGCAGGTTATGACCGCTCATCAAAATGCCCATTCTGAAGGCTTTACCTGAGTTACTTACTCTTTCTGAGAACCTCTGCTTGCATAATCAGACCAAGAAGCAATAGATCTTCTGTTTCTCAGTCCTGGCACTTTCTAGAACTAACCTTCACCCTTGTATCCCAGTCCTTTAACAAGCAGGATCTACCCATTTCAGTGTATGACTGCTAGGTTTAAAAACTAATCCTGATGGACACAGTCCAGGGCACCAGGATTTCTTTAAGTCTCAGTCTTTACCTCCTTCTCATCCTTTCCCGTAACTCACTTTAGAATTGTGCAGCGTAACGAAACATGATAGTCAAGTGAGAGGGACTACAGATAAACAATGCAATAATAAAACCTGTTTTCAAGAGGAAAATTTGGAAAGATGCCGCAGTGTTGCTTTCTGTTATGCATGGTTAGAGACTGACTACAGCATATTATGATGCAAAGGAAATATTGCTCGTTGTCTCCTCCCCTCTTACTCGATCCTTATTCGGTCTTCCTAGCTAACCTGGAACGGGTGGGATAATTTGGCAATGCGCTCAACCAGTGTTACTCCCTTTTCCCCTCACGTTTGTGCTTGGCAACAGACACTTAGCAGAGCTACTAGCTTTATCTTTCACGTGTCCCTTTTTCGCGCCCCCTCCCTCGCCCCCCCCAATCAGCGATTGCTAGTCACCGACTTAAACTGGCAGAAGGACCGTGCGTTTTGTGTGTTCGTGGCTTGTAAGTTTTTTCTGGGTTGGCTGTTTGTTTGCTCGTTCGTTCGCCTCCTGGTCAGCGTGTGAGCGGTGTGCGGAGGCAGGGGGGAATACTGCCAGCATCCTCCCCGACCGCACCGCCAAGCGCATCCCGCACATCCTCGCGAAGCCGGCGGGGA